>NW_010513273.1:34483-89847 GCF_000687285.1 Phaethon lepturus
GGATTTTGGTTGGTTAGTGAGTGAGCTCTAGTCTGGCCAGCTGAACTGCGGTGTGAATTTATGGTGTGCTCACTCTGCACCCACAGTGACTCCCCACACCTAAAGGTGACTTTCCAGTGTAGGCACATTAGTCCAGAGCATCTGGCATGGTCTTCCTTTGGCTCCTAAGGGCTCAGTGTATGCATCTCCTGCAGAAGGGCCTGTCCCTCTCTGTGACTTCCAAGTACATGGGACTGCTACAGTCCCAATTTGAGCACTTCAATTTTGTGCCTAAAATAGGTGGGATGAGCCAGGGCAAATCTGCTGTGTTGGTAATTCCCTTCCCTGAGAGGGGGGCCTTAGCTGGTTTGGGGTTCTCTTTTTTAATCTCGGGCTGTGATAACTTACACCAAGATGAGACGCTTTCCCACCTGTGAACCTTCGCTCTTCCAGCACAGATGAATTCCTGGGCCCTTTCAGAGAGCCCTTACGTTCGATCCTTTGGAAGATCAGTGAGCAAGTTTGTTAATAAAACCATCAGCCTGACCAGACAGGCTCGACACTGGTTTTTCCTGCATTTTATAAGAGCAAGAAAAACATAGTTTCAGAAAGTGGTTACCAATTTTAAATGAGTAACAACATAATTTGCTGACCAACCAAGTGGTTGAAGAAATGTGGGTAGGCAAGTCATTATTTTTTACATCAAAGTTTGGAGTTAGAAGTCTTAAAATATTTTAAAGACCACTTCAGTCTCTTGCTAATTAAACAACCCTGACCTTTCGTGAAATGCCATAGGCACTAGTGTGCATATGGAATTTACACAGGCTATCAGAAGTTTAACATGTGCTGCTTTAGTGAATAATGTTACAATTCAAAATGAAGAGAGATTTTCTGCTAGTGATGTATCTGAGGCTTTAAAGAAAAACCTATTCTGTGAATAATTGTTGAGGCAAAAGTTTCCTTTAGGGTAGTCTGAGCGTCAGAAATTAAACTCAGTCTGACTGCATAGACTTTTGGCTGAATGTAATTATTTGTGCTTGTTGGTATCAGGAGACAAAAATAATACACTTCTTGAGATGTTGAAATGAGTAAAAGGGTGCAAAAAATTCTATTCTCTTTCTCCAAGTAATGGCTTAAGCACATACGGTACCCAAATAGGGAACCTGCACTTCAAATTCAAACCTATTCTGGGAGGCTCTCTGCTTAAAAAAAAATACTGTTTTGTTGCTTGATGGAAGTCTTTGGATTCCGGTCCTTTATTGTCTTTTATTGTAATGTAAGATATATATAGCTTTGGTAAATACTCTTTAAGTCTCCCCGTTATCAGTTTCTTACTTAATTTTTAAAATGCAAATAGTCATCCCCTTTACAGGATTTGGAAGATTTCTCTTTATTTTCATAACAGAGGAGGTTTTAGGTCTGTCACTTATTTTGCCTTCATTTGTGAATTGAGGCCATATAAATTTCATTACCCAATTAAAGCAAATTTATTGAGTATCTAAAAAGACCTATGATGAGATTTTATGCTTTAAGTGTTCCTGAAATACTGGAGATTTGCTGGGAAAAAACAGAAAAGATTGTGGAGTTTCATTGCTCCAGCAGTGCATTTTCACGAATGTGTGTTATGTTCCTGCAGAGATCCAGCTGCAGGTTGAACCCCAGAGATAGAACAGAATTTAGTAATAGCGTTGTGAGCTTTTAAGTTCAAAAATCTGCCAAGCAATAAGAAGCTCTTGTAATCTTTTATTTTCCAAAGAGGAAAGAATCTTTCCCTTTTCAGATTTTTACAGAATGACTACTGCTTCTGCAGACACAGTATATGTTTAACTTTATCCTCAGAAGCAGACTGAGCAGATATGTGAGTTTGATAAAGACATTTCCAAAATTAGCCCTGATTTTACAAAACATGAGCTTAGTTCAGCATTCTGTGAAGTCCTTTTGACTTTAATTCACTGTGAGCAAAATAAAGCATGTTTATGGGTCTGAGCAGGGCAGAGAGCTTTGATTTATTTCTTCCAAAAAGTAATTGAGATTAAAACACTCTCCTTATGTGTGTTCAGTATTTTTTTATTGGACATCTTAAGCAAAATTACAGCATTGCTGTGCTCTGCATGGAAGATAGCTCAGTGGATTAATGGTTCGAATCCCAGGTTACAGCTCTCATGCTGGGTTCAACCTTGAGGTGGATTTTTCTTTGCTGAGAGAAATAGATTGTTAGGCTTAGTGAACTTTGCAACTGATGATAATTGCTGTGATGAAATGGGCTGCACCTTTGCTTCATGTATTGGGGAAAAAAGCCCTAAGCTGGCACAAAAACTAGAATGAAAGCTCTCGCTCAGGTGAGGGTCGAAAATGATGTCTGGAATTTATAAGGAGCTGCTATTCAGTTGTGCCATTGCAAAACTGCCTCTGTCAGAGCTGATTCCTGGGACCCAGGAAAGTCCACTGCATCCCACTGAACGTTCCTGACTTGAGAGCAGCCTGAGTGACAAACACAAGTTTAATTTTTTTCCTTTTCTTTTTTCTGAGTTTCTTGAGAGGAGAAGGGAGGCGAGAGAGAGAAGGGATCCACAGTAATTTTGCCTGTGTGATCCGTTGCAGGAGTAGAATTTGGAGTACAAACTAGATTGAGCTTTTAAAAAGCAGGATGATTTTTCAAATATTTTGCTTGGCAAAGCAGGCTGCTTCCAGAAAAGGTATGTGCTCTTTCCTCTCTTTGCCACACTGATCAGAGAAAATACCCAGATGTCCATGTGAAATCCTGTTCACAGGGTTACTCTACCAGCAGTGCTGGATTTTTGTTCCATGAGTAGGAAACCCTGTGAGAGCTGACAGTCTTTTGAAAGTTTCTCAGCATTTCTGTAAGAGTTATAAACTGTGGGCTAACAAGCAGTCTAACCTGAAAGTGCTGGAAACCTCAGAGAGCATCCTTTGTGGTTTTCACTTCTGTGCACCAGTTTTCCTCTGTCACACTGTAAATCTGGGCTGGCTCTATCTGCTGAAGTGAATGGGTTTAAACGGATCAAAGCAAGAGTGGGATTTTTCAGGACGAGGATAGTTTTTGAATGTCAAGCGTTACACATAGGACAGGTTGGACCAGAGCTCTTGACAGTATTAATGTGGTGTATGTGTGTGAGGAGATATAAAACAATCCTCTGGACTAGGATGTCTCAACAGACCCCTGAGAATTCAGGCTGCTTTAACAGTGCTAACCGGTGATGTATTTGCAGCGTACCTGGTTTGATTGCTTTTAAGGACTAAACTTTGACTACTGTATGGCATGCAATATGTAATGTTTCTTTCCTTTCCCAACCGCTTTCTATTACATGCCCAGGGTTTAGACCGCTCCA
Organism: Phaethon lepturus; assembly: GCF_000687285.1. Classification (NCBI taxonomy): domain Eukaryota; kingdom Metazoa; phylum Chordata; class Aves; order Phaethontiformes; family Phaethontidae; genus Phaethon; species Phaethon lepturus. The sequence continues at coordinate 37,813 of NW_010513273.1, forward strand.
ATTCCTGGGTAAACACTGGTGGTCCAAAAGCAGCCCCATGGGGATCCAACCCCAGCCCAAGTGCAGAGTCAACACAGGTGGTGTCTTCGGTAGAGGTTTTTCTGGCTTTGTTTCCCTGGTGTTTCTCTGTAGAATATCTTCCTTTTGGTGTATACTCCAATTTTGGTGGTTTGTTTGTTTTTTTTTTATTATTATTTGTTTATTCCTTGAAAACTTTGTGAGTTTTATTTTATAAATTACCATCTTCTCCCCCACCACCTCACCACACTGCATGAAAAACCTCAAAATGCGTGAACGTGTCCCCTTCTTTCATTTCAGTGGTTGCTGGTCTGTGAAATGTAAACGCTGTGACTGCTTTTCTTTTCTCTTCTCTCCCTCTCGCTCTAACACTAGTTTCAGCTTCAGGTGGAGCACATTTCTAAGTGGGAACATTAATCACAGCTTCATATTTTGTCCATGTTTGCCATTTCTTTTGATGTTGTGAACCATTTTGCCATTTTCATCAAGCATTTAGTATTCATAGTCAAGTAATCCTTCATGACTGTTTGAGTGGAATATTGTTAAATCAAAATTGGTATACATGTAAAATTCTCTTTTAAGACATGTAAATTTGAGTGCTGGAACCAGTTACTTGCTAGGGTCAATTTTTTCTGTTCTGTGTTGCAAAGTATGAAAACTTTACAGCAGCTTCAGTCAGAAAGACTTAACTTATTTAGCCCCCATTGCCTGCTGCTTTCCACTGCATGATTGCCTTGAACGTACCTCTCAACTGTACCTCCTTTCACGTTTATCAGTATTCCAGAAATATTTAGTCTGAGTTCACTTGCACTCATAGCAAATTACTTCCTTCAGAAACAGAACTTCGGTAATTTTCTCATTCCCTGTGCCAGTAGTAGCATTGCTGTGGGTTACATCCCCACGTGCTTGGTCTCTGGTAGATTGAGAGGTATGGACTGAAATTACAAGTATTACCTCCTTTATGTATGCATGTTGATACAATACAATGATGAAAAAGTTTCATGCTTTGCAGCATTAAGTGTCTTTGTGCATAAGAACATGCAGTTATTTAAATACTCTGTATGTCTTAAAACAATAAAAAGTACTGTCATTTTGTTTAAGCCAGATCTGTAAATGAATAAGAGTTTGAGAATGCATAAAAAGGTGTAAAGACAGTAAAAGCCTACAGTTGGAACAGTATTTTTGTAAACATACGTTGTCCTTGAGCTGCAAAACCCATCCACAGCAAACTTTAATGTCCTGTCATCATTCATTCATCTCCACTCCGTAGGCTACGGATCGAAGTTGTAATCGTATGTCTTCGCACACTGAGACGTCAAGTTTCTTACAAACATTAACAGGACGATTACCAACTAAAAAGGTAGATTTCAGTGAAGACAATTGATATCGTGGGGCAGGGAGGTCAAGTCATTCTGAAAACATGATGCAATCTATTCTTTTATTTATAGCCTGATTTTTTCCGAGGTCATTAGGAACTGTTGTTTCTTACCACCTCTGAATATCCAGGCTGTAGTGAATATGAAGTATTCTGACAGAGTTGAATTGGGAAGAATGAAATGATCAGGAGTAGGTTGTCTGATTTAATGTCCGTACTGTTTGGAGCCAGTTTGTTACTGCCTTTCAAAAAATACGAATAGCACTGTCTAGACATGTAAATGATACATTTGTGTGTGCAAAATTGTAATGCGTTAGATGGCTAGTTTATGGATGTGTGCTGAACTCAGTTCTATAGGTGTTAATCCAAAGTGACTCCAGAAAGTGAATGGGAGGTGCTTTGGAAGCGCACTCCCTTGCAGAAGATGAGATCCTACTAACCAATGTCAGAAAAGCAAAATGCCTGACTTTTTGTGTAATGAAAATGTGATCACTGACAACATCCAGTCTGTGGGTTGGTCTTCCCAAGAAAAGAAATCAAAAAGCTGTTTCTTAGCCCCATGTTTCCTCCTTACTGTTTTAAGTCCTTTCTCACAGTAATATACATCTTTGTACAAATCGCTTTATATGTCCACTTTTTACTCCTTTTTCCTGCGAAAATCAGACCAGGCAGAAAGGTAGACTTTTAAACTAAACTAATTTGAGCACCAAACTTCTTATTTTTTTGGGTGGGTGGAAAATTCTTTCAACACTTGAAATTCAATTTTGGAGCGAGATGCTGTGAAACGTTTCTCACATCACATATCATAACATCACCCTTCATTGTTAGTTGGGGATTTCTTTAAGGGATGCCACCACCGCTGTCATATTCCCAGTTATTTATTTTGCTTAACCTCATTGTTTGCCATACTTTCCATGGACCGCGCTATCATTTCTCATGCGGACTGTTTTGTGAACTGATCTTGAGGCTCAGGCTAACTCTGGATTTGAATCTGTGTAGCTTTTTCACGAAGAGCTGGCCTTACAGTGGGTTGTGTGCAGTGGGAGTGTGCGAGAGGCAGCCCTACAGCAGGCCTGGTTCTTCTTCGAGCTGATGGTGAGCAAACTGGAAACACCTTGCTTATTGTCTTACAATTCATCGTTTAAAACATAAACAGCAAGTGACTTTGTTGTAATTTATATTCCTATAGGTGAAGAGCATGGTGCATCATTTGTATTTTGCTGACAAACTGGATGCGCCAAGAAAGAATCGTTTTCCTGAGCGTTTCATGGATGATGTAACTGCTTTGGTCAGCACAATTGCCGGTGATATAGTCTCTCGGTTTCAGAAGGTAATGGCAAACAATTAAACTGAGCCGTGGTCAGAGCTCGGGCACCAGACCTGCATGTTTGCTGGTGCCTAGACCAGGAATTGTTGTTTGAAAACATACAGTGTTCTCTTCTTCATTTTCTTTCCCATTTTTCTCTTCCTTCTGTCTAGGATACAGAAATGGTGGAAAGGCTCAATACCAGTCTTGCATTTTTCCTCAATGACCTGTTGTCTATCATGGACAGAGGATTTGTTTTTGCTCTTATTAAGACCTGCTACAAACAGGTGAATGTAGATAAATATTATGACTTAACTCTGAACCATAGCATAGCCTATTACTCTAACTTTCTTTGGACAGAGAGTAAAGCATGGACACAGAATTCTACTTTTCAGGTATTCTCAGAGCAAGCAAAGCATCCTCAGTGGTGATTTAGAGTTTACACCCTGCTGATTACACCCTTAAATGTGAATTGGGAGTAACTCCCTTTAGTGAATGGACGTGCAGCAGGAAGGAAGTAATTATTCCCTCTGTTCACCACGTTCAGAGTAATTGAACCAAAAATTAGTAGGAGGTTTTGTGAGGTAGCTCAGACTATCATGGTTTGTGAGCAGGTCTCTCAAGGACACACTGACTCTGTGTGATCATATTGATCACCAAGCTCCCCTTCCATCCTTATGAGGATGCAAGGTCTCCTCCCCATGAGGAGGGTTCCTATGTTGTGCAGTGGGAAGCTTCTTTGCAGTGTTGTGGCAGGGAAATCACCTTGAACCACAAAGTTTCATTTGACTACAAACATCAATGCTGACACTGTGTACAAAGGAGATGACAAGGTATCAGGAGCTTAGGCTTAGACTCGTTTTTGCTGCAGAGTCTAAAACTACAAAAAAAAATTTTATATAAGGGGCAAGAACAAGCAATAGCATTTGAGCTTTGCTGCCTACTGTATATAGCCAACCTGCATCTTTGACCTGTTAATGCATCACACTGTGTGGTCCGGCTTCTCACAACTCTCTACTGAAATCAATAGGATGTGGCGATCATATGTGAAGTATATAGCTCTTCATTTGCTTATGTAAATATGGCCATTATATACAACTTGTATTGATATATGTGCCGTTGGCTGGGATGTGTGTGGCTCCTGCACATCAGAAGTTTAACCTGTAGCACAAAGAAGGGATGTGGATGTGACCATTTAATGATATCAAGTTCTTCAGTTCTTGCTTTGGAAGTGTTTTTGGGGGGCTGGTGCTGTGTTTATACTCTCTTTTGGTGCTAACTGCAATCTTACGGGCTAAACTTGCCAGGTGTCTTCAAAGCTGTATTCCTTAACAAACCCAAGTAACCTGGCATCTTTGAGGCTGGATTTCCTTCGCATCATTTGCAGCCATGAACACTACGTCACCTTGAATTTACCCTGCAGCTTGCTCACACCACCTGCATCTCCGTCACCATCTGTATCTTCAGCAACTTCTCAGGTATGCTGTGACAAGGATCCTTTGTGGAAATGCAAGCTGAGCTTCGTTCTGAGACTTAAATCATTTGAGGCAATTGTATCACCTGTATTTTCAGTCTCTGCTTGCTAATATTTTTGGGAAGTGTTTATTTAGAAATTAGTTTTTCCTGCCATATAGGTTTTGACTTCTTTTGATCTTTTATTATTGAAAAAGAATGCCCACATGCCTATACTCATCATGACCACACATATTTCTGTCCTTAGGGACCAAGTCCCCTCTTACACTGGAGAAATGCATGAACATAAATAAGCCATTAAAGAAAACGCTTTGTCCAGTGTTACCCTTTTCTTACAAAACAAGGGTCTTCCTAGCACACTGTAGCTTAGTCTTAGCCTGCTCAGAAAAAGTAATTTGAATTGGCCAGTGTGTCATTCAAGTGGATTAATTAGTTGGAAAATTACGTAAACTAAATCAAATTAAAGCCTTCTTAAGCTTGAATAAGAGCATCTGTACCTGAGTTAAAAATTTAACTAATCCACTTGTAAAGGTTATTTGGCTTAACTTCCCTAAGGCCTGCCCTATGGACAGGAAGACAATAACACCAAGCAGAATTAATAGAAGAGTTAGTGAGCTTGGATGTAATGTAAGTAGATGTGCCTGGATCCAAACAAAAAAGGGAAAAGGCAGTTTATGTGAAATTGTCTTTAATTCTGAAAACTGCTTCTAATGTATTTGATAAGCTTTGACTCCATGTTCCAAGGGGCCTCATTATGCAATTTCTGAAACTTGATTTTTTCACAGAGTTCTGGGTTCTCCACAAATGTCCAAGACCAGAAGATTGCAAATATGTTTGAGTTGTCTGTGCCTTTCCGCCAACAGCATTACTTGGCCGGGCTTGTGTTGACAGAACTGGCTGTCATTTTAGATCCTGATGCAGAAGGGTAAATCTTTACCATTTTTTTTCCCCAAGAGTTTTCGTAATTCCAAGGAAATGGTGGATGTAAAGCAAGTTCTGGCGTGGCCAGAATTGATTTAAATTTCTAAGCTGAGAAGATAAGAAACTATTTTTTTCAAGAATACTCTTCTTTCTCCCTACCCCTCATATTTCTTACTTCCTTAGCCGTGACTCTGTAAACATCATTTCACTCACATTTTTCCAGCTGAGAAAAAGGGAAAGGAGTTCCTGCTGGAGCCTCCAGCTGCCACAGGGGCACTGCTGGAGCTCTAAGAGGAAAATAGCTTTTCTCAACTGGAACAAGAAAATAATTTTCAACATTTAGGAAGTCTCTGTTGCTGGTGGTTTTAAACGTTACAATGTATTTTGCCTGTGGCCCTCCCAGCTCTTTTAAAACATAAATTATGCATTGATGAGGCCCCTGGGGGTTACATAAATAGACAAATAAGAGTCAAGCATGCAGGGTTTGTTGGTGACTTGTCTGGCTTGTGCAGCAGATAATTTTTTGAAGTAGGAGTGTAGCCTGTAGCCCTGCCATCCAGTCTCTTGTGTTATTTAGGGCTGTGTTCTGCCTTGCCTCTTTAAAATGGGTTTCAATGGAAATTATTGATTGCTTCCATAGTCCTAAGTTCTCTTGCAGGCATTTTTTCTCAAGGTGGACTCAGAAATTTCAGCCGAGTCGACAAATGCTGATGATTCATGGTTAATTCTGCCCCTTTACCAAGAGGTCTCAGGAGTTAAACATTCATTCTGTTTCCTGTGGGAGAAGAAAGTGATGGCATAAATTAGAGTATTTTCTTGTGTATGTACATAACAGACTGCATTCCCATTTGTTTGGCCTGAAATGGAAAAAGCAGCAAATATTTACCCATATACACTGTCCGCAGAAATCCCTCTTCTAGCATAGGAACATTCTGCTCACTGGTTGGGAATCGGGTCCTGTCTCTGACCATGTTTGCCCTTGTTCTTCACAGACTTTCTGTTCTCACCTACTTGCCTTTTGAGCTCTCTCACCTTGCTATTCTCAGCAGTTAGGCCTGGACCAGGATCGTAACCTCTGCCCAGCTGCACACAGGAGCTATCAGCATGATCTTGCTGGTGTCCTCAGGAGAGACAGCTCCTCTCTCAAACCCTGTCTAGACAAAAAAAGCCCACTGATACCAGTTCAGCTCTGGAGATGGCTTTTGATCAAAGCTCCTGAATTTTGGTGGGGTTGTGTACCAGTAATGCGTTTGTTTGTTATTATTTTCCAGAATGACTTGTAGTTTGCTGCTTCTTAGCTATTCTCAGGCTTAAATGTTCTGCCTTTGCCCTGGTATATCCACCATGTAAAGGAAACCAATCTGTTCAGATCTGCTCTTCCCGTGCCTATGAAGATTTCTAATCGATAGTATCATCAGCAGGTTATTAGTAGAGGGCTCAGACATGCTTCCCATTAAAAGGTTTTGATCACCCTTGAAAAAACCTCAGAGTTGTTCCTGGTTGCATTATCCTGCAGCAGGAGTGGAGTGGGATGCCCATCTAGTTGTTTACTGTGTTAAAGCTTTGCCTTAGGTCTTCATAGCTGATACAGAACCTTAAATCTGTTCTGTCCTTGCTCTTTTTGCTCCATTAGCAAAATATGTTGAATTTCAGCTCACTCTTTGGATTGAGTTGGACAGAAAAGCCTGCAGTACCCTGGTGCGTTAGATAGATCCCTTTGTGCTAGGTGCTGTACAGTAGCACGGTACATCACAGTCCTCCTGCAGAGCACTTGCAGTCTAAAAGACAATACAACGTGCAGATGAAGGAAGCCAGCTGAATGCGACGGTTACAGAGGGTGAGTCCAAGCAGCTAGACCCTGAGGAGATTGTCTCTGCAAACAGTGCTGTGGTGCTTTGGTTATTAATTCAGAATAATTATTGTTGCTCATTTCATAGTGCCCGTGTTGCCCATATTGACTGATGTTACAGAACAGAAGTGAGAAAATTGGTATTTGGCCCTCAGTATTCAGTGGCAAAAGTCAGATTTCCAAAAGTGTGCAGTGTTGACACAAATTCAGGCCAGGGCTGAGATAACAGCGGGGACGGTTGGAGGGCAGCAAGATCAATTCATTGCATTATCAGCCAGAATGATTAAGTGGGCTGTATTTCCTCCTCTTCACTATGGATCGATCCACCATGCTACCTGCTGTGTTCTGGAAAAGTGAAAAAGAAATCCACGTAGCCCTGGGTTTGAATTATGCTGCTTTGTTTAGATGTGTTTTCCCCATATGCAGGATATTTTCCCTTGTTAGAAACACAACTTAGGTGCCACTCCTTCAAAATACTACAAAGACTTTTCCTTAACCTTAATCTGAAGGAACCAGTCACTTAAATAAGCATTTCCTTCCTCGTTGTTAAGAGTCTCACTAATTACACAAACAAGCAATTGGAGGATCTCATTACGGATTGATTGAAAACCGCAGGAAAGAGGGGTAGCTACAGCTAGCTAATGTCCTCCTAAGCTGTGCTGGTGTCTTACCAATCATTTGAAACCCCCAAGAATCCAGTCGAGCCTCTTGTCTTTTTTAACCAGAACTCAACTCTACTTTTCAGGTAAAGTGGATACTGCCTGAAATTCAGCTCTTGTTTTAATACCTCAGGTCTGGACGTTGAAGCTTATGTTTTGCTAATGCACAATGTATGAGCTTCCTTGGCTGCTTCATGCATGGGGTAAAGTTGTCTTCTTGGCCTGGTTTGCCTACAGAAGCAAATAGCTACAGAGATACCTGCTATTTGCTCTGAGGGAGTTTTGCCTCTGTGTGGTGGCTGAGGGAATTGAAAGGAGCAGAGCGAGTTCTTGAGAGATTCAGGGGATTTTGCGTTTTCAAGGCATGAGCACAGAGTAGGCTCACGCAGCCCTGCAAAAGGGGATGGTGCTTGGGCACTGCCATCGTTTGCGTCTTAATAATGAGGAAGGCCATTTTTTGTTGTTTTCCCTTCTACCCCTCCATTTCTTTGACAGTTTTTATTCAGAATTATTGATCTGTCTACTGATTTGGTTGAATAATTGTGTGGGAGGTTGGGGAACTGAAGCAGAAATGTCCTTTTGATAAAAGCAATGTTCTGTCTTAGGAGGGCTTTTCTCTCTGTAAATGGTGTTAAATAGAAACAAAAAAAGAACACAACAAATCGTTTCACTAAACCCACTGTCCTCTCAAGTTTCTCTCCCTGTTTTCCATATTCCCCAAGTTCTCCTAACAGTCCTTAGCAGACTTGATACTTTAGCGTAGCGGTAACTGGGGCTTTCTTTTTGTATAGAAAATAGGAGAGTGTTAACATTATACTGGGTGTGCAGCTCAGCAAGATATTTTTGTACATTTTATGTGGCATAGTCAAAAGCAATGCCATTTGTAAAATCCATGGGAGATCAAAAATACGTGTAATGGCAGTTCATGTGAAGTTAAAAATAAAAACCAGAATTTTTTTTCTTTTTTTGAAGCCACTTAGTTACAAAATATAGTTTGCTTTGAAGATATTAACTAAGCTGCATGACCCAACTCTCTCTTAACAGTTTATTTGGATTGCATAAGAAGGTCATCAATATGGTACACAATTTACTGTCCAGTCACGACTCAGATCCGCGGTACGCTGACCCACAGGTAAAGGCCCGGGTGGCAATGCTGTATCTACCTCTGATTGGCGTGATCATGGAAACCGTGCCTCAGCTTTATGACTTTACAGGTATTTTATATTCTGTGCTTTGAATATATGTTCATCTGCTCACAAGACTTGAGTGTTGTTTGGATTCTAAAATTGAACTGCAAAACCCTTGACTGTTGGATGAGGTTGTTTCTATTTCTGAATTATAACTTTGACATGTTTTCGCATCCGTTTCCTAAACTGCACTTGCAAAATGTATCTTCAATGACTGTTAACACTCAAAAGCTGCATTTGCCCACTTGTTTGCAGGAAGCAAAGAACTAACAATGCATTTTAGCTAACATCTGGCTGGCTGCTGTATATGCATAGCCAGCCTCCATCTATGTCTCTGACCTGCTTAAAAGGTCGCCCCGAATACTGCACTGTAGCAATTCCAAAGGATAAACAGAGTTCCTCTTCCTCCTCTTAGTAAGTGCTCTGTCAGCAGCTCGTTTCAGGGATGCTTTGCAAAGTGTCTTGAAGAGCAGCAGAGGTGGGTTATATCAAATCAGGGCAGGGAGTCCAGTCTGGAATAGTTTGGGATTTGGAGTAGTCTTCTACATCCTTTGAGTTTAATGACACAACAAAGCTGCAAGTAAGGATTTGGAGTGAAGTATTCAAAGGGACAAAAGGTCTATTTTCAGAAAGGTTCTGGATACTAGGGTTGTCTAGGTTGCATTTGAAAATTGTTGTTTTATTTGTTTTGCATGACCTCAAATAATAGTCCTGTTTACTTGCAGGACCCCACGAGCGTGATGATTTTCAGTTTGCATTCCCAGACAGTTCAATGAAACTAGCACTGTGAAGGGAGGCTGGGGAGAGCAGCTTTGAATTTGGGGATTGATTAGATGCACATGTTTCTTGGCAGAGAGTCACAATCAGCGAGGGAGGCCAAGCTGCGTCGCTGTTGATGATTACGAAAGCGAGGGTGGAAGCATGATAAGCCAGACAGTTGCCATGGCCATCGCAGGAACATCGGTCCCTCAGCTCACCCGGCCCAGCAGTTTCCTACTCACCTCATCGGTACAAAGCCATCTCTCCCTATTCCTTGACCCTCAATCTGTGTCAACAAGCAAATATTTACGCATGCAGGTCCTGTGGGGCTGATCAGTGAGTGGTAGGGACTCATATCAGTTTGCAGCTGGGGGTTACACAGGGAGGCAGAGGATGAAAGACAAGGGGGAGCAAATCACGTTTGCATGTTGTTGTGCCTGTCTCAGAGAGGGTATAATAAAATGCCAAGCAGGGATAAAAATCAACAAACCTCAGAAAATGGAAGAACTCTTTTTTCTGATAAAGATTCTCTTTTTCTGAAACAATCTGATAAAAGCTCTGTGAAGTGCAATGGTCATTATGAGCTCTAAGCCCTAGGCAAAAATTCCTACCACATCTAAATCCCACCTAGTTGAAGACATAAATGGGCCATTTCCCCTGTTCTCTGCACAGGCAGGGAATCCTCCTGATTCCAGTAGCAGGTAGGCTCTTCCATTTCTCTCTCCTTCTCCCTTTACTCCTGCCACAGGACCCCATTTTGCTGGGTTTTATGTGCACTCAAAGGGAGACACAGGTACATACATGAGATAATGAATGGAGCCCCTCTGCTTAACTGTTAACCTGCTGGAGGTTATTAAAGGCATCTTGAGGGAAGTGGGTATTTGCTGCCTGAACAGAAACTCATTCCTTTAATGTGATTATTTTGGTGCAAACTGCTGCTTCACTCTTGTGGCTTGACTATCTGTGGGCTCCACTGAGCTGTGGGGTTGAGAAAGAGAAATGTGTATCTCCTGGTTGTTAGTAAAAGATGTTTATTCACCTCCTGTTCCTATTTGGTAATTATTTAGGCTGGGGTGGTAGCTGGTGCAGATCCTTTTGGTGAAGATTGAAGTGTTTGGATGTGAAATACAGTGTGGCAAATGTCTTGACCTGTCTGTTTTAGAGTGGCAGGCAGCACTCCACCTTCTCAACAGAGTCCAGCCGCAGCCTTCTGATCTGTCTCTTGTGGGTGCTCAAGAACGCAGATGAAAGTGTCTTGCAGAAATGGTTCACAGACCTGTCAGTGTTGCAGCTCAATCGCCTGCTGGATTTGCTTTATCTTTGTGTATCCTGCTTTGAATACAAGGTACTGCTATATTGTTTAAACCTGAAGTTCCTCCTAGGGCTTGCTGAGGAACTTTACACTCCCATCCTTTACACGACTCCAGAAAGGCATTTCCTGCTCTCTCCAAAGTATTTCCTGTATTCAAGATCCCAAGGCTAAGCGCTTCTGTGTGCAATGTCTAGCCTTTTTCCATGTTTAGTTTTCAGCCATGCAAGTGTCTGTGCCTTGTTTCACTTCTTACGCAGTTTATGCTGCTTGCCACTCATCTGGGAACTGCTGCAGGGAAAGGGGATAGCTCTTGGCCATTTTGCTTACTATCAACAAGAAGAGAGTTTTCTGTAGTGGTGCTGGAGTCTGGGTAGATTATTTCACTAGCAACTAAACCTGTATTCCTTTCTTGACGTATGTCTTTAGACAGGAAAGATATTTTGAGTTGTTAATGCTTAGAAAATATCCCCGATTGAAAGAATCTTCCCTCATGGTCTCATTTGAAACTTGCAGGGCAAGAAAGTGTTTGAAAGAATGAACAGTCTGACATTCAAGAAGTCAAAAGACATGAGAGCCAAACTTGAAGAAGCTATTTTGGGAAGCATAGGGGCAAGGCAGGAAATGGTCCGAAGAAGCAGAGGACAGCTAGGTAAGTAAAGAAGTCTTCTGTGCTGTCACCTTTTTCCAAAACTGCCACTCCAATCCCCAAAAATTACTTGCACCCATCTGTGGTGTGACATGCTACCCATGAAGATCTTCAGACAAAGGGGCTCCTAGAAAAAGCTGTTCACAGTTTGCAGCTTGCTTCACGGAGTTGGCAAAATCTCTACACTTTTCCTAAGTTCCATCTGCAGGCAGTTTATTTGTTACTTGATTACATCTTTCACAGCCACCTTCTAGTATGTCCTGTGCAAGGATCAGAGTGGAAAACAAACTGCCTGATCTTGCTTTGATAGCTCTGAAAATGCCTGGATATTTCTGCTAATTTAATGAGACTTGAAATAGCCAGTAGGTAGGGTAACAAGCACCTCGTGATGATTTTTGCTGTTTATGTTGTCTGGGAAGAAGGATGGCCCAGGGATTAGGACAAGAATCAGAACTGGGTTTGGTCACCTACTGTGCTGTGGGCGTCCTGGTACATGTGAGCCAGTTATTGTGGACTGAGTTGCATAATTATTTTAGAGGCCCAATTAATTGATCATTTCAGAGAGATGGGGACCTTTGTATTTTTTTTCTTAATCTGGCTTGATTGCCTTTATTACTTGAAATTCCTCTGCCCTCCCAGCAGTGAGAATAAAGACATAAAAGACTGTGAGGAGGGTAAGGAGGTCTCAGCACCATCCTGAGAATTGTGCTGGTTGAGGACAGCAATATCAGACTGCTGAGGATTGCCATACCTAGGCTCCTTATGTAGTCCAAGGAAGGTGTTTCTCTTAGCAGCCCTGGTAGCTACCTCCCTGATTTGAGTATCTCAGCTACACAGTGGTCTGGTTTGCTTACTGCTCTCATGGAGGAAAACTGCTGCAAGTGAAGTTGCCTGTCATGCCACTCAGCAGTGACAGAATTAGGGGCCACGTAAACATCTTGGGTAAGTTCCACAGCCTTGGGCTCTTAAGAAGTCATTGTTTGCTGTCACCTCTCACTCGTGAACAAACCTAGAGTTGCTACCCATGAGAAAAAAAAAAAATTGCATTAGATGACTGCTATTGTTTTAATATTATCCTGCAGAGAGAAGTCCTTCTGGGAGCGCATTTGGAAGTCAAGAGAATTTGAGATGGAGAAAGGATATGACTCACTGGCGTCAGAACACAGAAAAGCTTGACAAGTAACTCTGCCTTATCCTTCTACGTTAACAATGTGACAGTGCCTGTGAGAACGCAGGGCCTCTCTCCCCATAGAAGGTCAATGGCAGCGGTCCACTTAGCTCTTGTGTGAGCAGGTTTGGGCCCTCAGTTGGAACAGGGCTGGCAGTGTGCAAATAGCTTTCAGTCCAACACTGCCCTATCTGACTCTGCTTTTCCACTGTCCCTTGCTTTCTTAGATTTTAAAATGAGATTTAAAGAGACTGATACAATCCATTACCTTCTTAAAACCCTGTAGTAAGCTGTAATTTAGAGAGAAGATCCATTAACGGTATTCACAGATAGCATATATATCTCACGTCATATTTCCTTTATTCCATAAGAGCATTCTGGAGTTGTCAAAGCTCGCTTTCCTTTCCTGTCCTAATCCATCACTTTGATTGTTTTTCCACATGTGCTGTGCTTTTAGAAGCCACAAACCAGCCAGGTACTGTAGCATTGGTGTGCAGTTCTTATAAATTGCCATTTTGTACATCTGCAGACTCAATCATCACAGCATTGTTTGTGATGCTTGGCAGAAGTTTTCAGTGTGTGTGTGCAACTGGTTGGAATGAGCTCTTCTTGCTTATTACACCCGTTTCCTTTAAAATTCCCTCTCTTGGTGTGGTTTAATCTGGAGGGCTCAGGACTTGTGTTTGAGCTTTGCTGTGCACGCTTTTTGTTTCCTCAAATTGCAACCTGGAGTCTCCATCCTTCCAGCAAGAGAATTGTTCCTAATCTTAGGAAATCAATCTCATCCCAAGTGAAGCTCTGAAGAAGCTGGGGAATGGGGTCCTCAGAGCCTGGGTGGAGACAGAGGGCAGGCCAGATTTTACCCTTGAAGACATTGACACTTCCTGGAGTTGAAAGTACATCTTTACAGCTTCTAATTGCTTTGTCCAACCCAAGAATGTCATCTCTTGTTATGTCAGGTAGTGGCTTTTTGTCCAAGACTCCAGTCCCGTTGAGGCATTGGGAAAGCCAAATAACCATTGTGTTTCAACCTGCTCATGAAGTGATGTAGGTATAGATTTTACCTCGGCACAACTCCAGAGCTGTGGACAAAGTTAAACCAGATTAAAATTTGGCCTGAAGAACTCATCAGTTCACTGCCAGCACTGGGTCTGAGCCCTCTCCTCTTCCCAGGAGGACCTTACATACATGTTAAACAGCTGTGGAATACCTTGATGGTCGAAGGATGGTATCTCACCCCACAAAATAATCTGCTTAGATAACTCCACATATTAGACTATCTAATTCTACATATCTACACATAGGAGATAACTCTACTGCTTTTTAACCCATACTTGCTTACTGTGAGCTGGGTCCATCGCACTGCCCTCCTATGGCACTGCAAGTGTGTCCTGCATGCATAGGTAGAGTCTGGCCCTTTGAAACCTAGTAAGCAAGACTTTTCACACGGAGAATTGTGCACAGCTCACTGCAGGTGGTGTATTTTATGCAGATGGTATTACTTTTCATAGGGCCAGGCCCCAAGGTTTCATATTCTGGAGCCTGAAGAGTAGGTAATGAGTGTATGACCCAGCTCCCAGAGGAAGCAGAGTGTGGCAGGGGAATGTTGCTGCAATACAGGTCCCAGCGCCGAGTCAGCTGCTGTCCCTTTTGTTGTGTATTTTGCTTGGATTTTGTCAGTTCCCATGGGTCACACTGCTGCTGTGATTGGGCCTGGCATGAGTCCGTCAGAGACGGCGCCTGTAGTAGGACAGGCCGTTGTTGGGCTCTTTAAATACAGTGCTGGATGTTTGCCAAACGCAGCTTGTGCTACTGAAAATAGGTGGGTGCTGCTGAATTCCTGGGGCCACCGGTGTGACTGGGTGTATGAACGTTGTAAGCCTTTCCAGGAAAGTGAGTGCTTGGCATGGAACAGCAGAACAGCGTAGTTTGTCTTGGGGAGGAAGATACTCTTCAAGAACTGTAATAGAGTGTAGCTTAAACGGACAAAGATTGCACCCTCACAGCACACACTCTGTGCTACAAGCGGTCTGGCTGCTGGGGACAACAGTGCAGATATACTAGCTCGTGTAGCACCACCTTGTGTCCATAGCCCGTGACATAAAACCATACGTTCTGGTCCTGGTTGTGCTGTTGCATGCCTAATGATGCTACTAAACCAGTTTTGAGTTGGACTTTGGTTCTAAACTGTTGTTGTTTTCCTGGGAGAGTAACGAAGTGTCAGAAAGTAGTGTGATCTCCCCTGAGCATGATGAACGTAAATCCTGTGTAAGTTTGTATATGTAAAAAACCCAAGTCTTTCTTCTTGTCCTCTTAATGGATGCATTGAAATATCCTTGTAGTGTTGTCCAGTAATAAATATACGCGTTGTGACTGGGGTTTTTCTGCTAATGTGAAACTATTTTGACTGGAAAATAGGTAGGTCTGCTTCTTAAACAGAGAGTAATTGTATTGCTTTCTTTTCTCTGATTAGATCAAGGGCAGAGATAGAACATGAGGCACTTATTGATGGAAATCTTGCAACGGAAGCAAATCTGATTATTTTGGATACGCTAGAGATAGTTGTACAGGTAAGGATGATAATAGAGAAGTAATAGCATTATGATCCCCTGGCCAGGCAGCAGTTTGTTAACCAAAACCTTCCTGCTGCTCTTAACTGCCCGAATACTGTCAGAACTGTTCAGTTCCCCTGCTGCAGGGGGAAGGGTGGTAATGCCTCTCCTAATCCTCAGCCTGTAACAGTCTCGTTTTACATTGCAATAGCTTCCTTCAGCCTTCTTGAAAGTTGTTCCTTTTTTGTAGTATAAGAAGTGGTTGTTCACAAACTTGGTAATGAACTCTAAAAAAATTCCGTGTCCTGCCCTATTCTGACTCCTCTAGTTCTTCCCAAATCTGCCGCAAGTCATTAGGTTCCAGGTCAGCCTCCTGTATCTGTACTTACTTTGCACGGTGCAGGAAAGCTTCCAGGCTCCTTGATCTGTGTGCACAGCCCAGCTATTTTCTCACTCCCCACGGGTGAGCGAGGACACACGGCAGTTTTGTCCCCTGCTTTCTGTACAAATGAAACCTGGGCACGGGCTGCAAGCAGGCAGTAGCAGGCTTACCAGATCTGCCTCTGAGCTGCAGAGAGACGCGGGAGTCCCAAGGGTTGCACCTGAATAATCCACCAGACTGTACCTCTCGTAGAACAAGGTCCCCAAAGGTCAGAGCCTCATCGGGTAGAAAGCATCATCATTCCACCGGCTTTAGCGCGTGGGTCAGGTTTCATTACCTGGGGGTGGTTGATTCAGTGATGTGACTGTTTTGCAGGCCCGGCTAAGTGGATAATTTCTCCATGCCAAAGGGCTTTTCAACAGAGTTACTCTCTGTCACACAGACACAAACACACACGGGAGGTTAATTTTTGCTCATGCAACTCTTGGTTTACTTTTGACTGCAGACTGTTTCTGTGACGGAGTCCAAAGAGAGTATCCTCGGTGGGGTGCTGAAAGTGCTTCTGCACAGCATGGCCTGCAACCAAAGTGCACTTTATCTCCAACACTGCTTCGCCACACAGAGGGCTTTGGTTTCAAAGGTGAATTCTCTGCGGGTGCTATAATATATCCTGAGCAGCATTGATGGAGAATGGGACTGTTTTCTTTCTTTGCATCGGGGTCACTTCACCAAGCGTTTATTATTTTGTGCAGTATTGATTTTCAGGAAGCGTGGTCTGGGGGTTGATAAAATCTGACTGGTTTTCATGATCAGTACCTGCATTTATGCACCTTGGGTTTGATGGCTGCACGCAAAGGTACAGTTCACGTAGCCCAAGTGTGGTGTGGGTTCCTGCTGGCTGGTGGTAAGTGGGCAGAGGCACCTAGACAGTAGGGAGCACAAAGCACGGGTGGAATTTAACCTGTATGACTCTCACTTAAAATGGATTTGTTTTACTGGGCCCATAATTTATAATTTCCCAGTTTCTCTAGGTGTACTGGGAAAAGCTCAAAGTTTTAAGCCTGAGTTTTTGGAACGGATGCAAATCGGTCTAAGGGTGTAGAAGTAGGAGCAAGTTGAGGGAGTAGGTAAAATGAGTTGCCTTCCCATGCTGCCAGTGGAAGTCTGCTTTTGCCTTACTGTACAACTGAAGTGATTCAAATTAGCATAATTCCCCTCAAAACAGAGGGGATTGGATTTCTTCTAATGCCAGATGCTCATTGCTGAGGATTGCCTTGGCCTTTTTGTCTGAGTGCTGGTTCCTGTCTGTCCAAGCACTAATTTTCTCATGTGCTGTTTTTCCAGTTCCCTGAGCTGCTGTTTGAAGAAGAGACTGAACAGTGTGCAGATCTGTGCCTGAGGCTCCTGAGACACTGTAGCAGCAGTATCAGCACGATACGGTCGCATGCGAGTGCCTCTCTTTACCTTCTGATGAGGCAAAACTTTGAGATTGGGAATGTGAGTAGCTTGCTGCACTGCATTAGGTTATTATTACATGTAAACTGGTGGGGACTGCTGGGCGGAGCAGTGTGTATTCCTGCGGGAGAAAGGCTGTCGCAGGGCTTACCGTCAAAATGAGCATGACATCCAAAGGGAAGAGAGGCACACAGAAGTGACAGGACTTTGCCTAGCTCCTGATCTTGCAGTACCTCACACTGCTGGTCAGTGCCCAGAAGGAATGGCCAGTGTCAGAGTCCCAGCTGTAGGCCCAGAGTCTCTGCAGGCAAGCTGCCTCTCATGTTGGTTTACAGAGGGATGCAGAGCCCTGCCTGGAGCATCCACTGCAGGAGTTTCCAAACCTGTCAGTTTTGAAGGTTTGCATACTCTTCAGATTGGACAGTTTGCACTTGCGGGACTGTTTGGAGGAGCTCCCCTTTGCCTTGCTTTCCCACATCTCCAGGTGAGAGCAGAAACAGCCACACAGCCCTTTCCGTGGCACAGCTGGTATGTGTGTCCTTTCTGAAAGGGCTGTGTTAGTGGAGTTAGCAATGCTAGAATTCTGTTTTCTTCACGTCTTGCCTCTACATCTTAGCTTGACGCACCCATGTACACTTTAAATTGTGAAAAAAATTCCCAGCCTTCACTCTTCCAGTTAGTATTTTGCAGGCATACATGTAGCTGTGTATCACAAAGTGCTCCTCCAGACTTCTTTGTTTGCGCTGCTTTAGTTACAGCCCCCCACGCTAAGTAGCAGAACTGGAGGGACCCACTGGTTCTGGGCGCAGGGACTGTTAGTGGATTGATAGCAGCAAGTCAACAGTGACTCCAGTCTTTAGGCTAGACCAAACCAAAAGCAAGTGTCTAGAATGAAGGCTGTATTCACGAGGGAGTTGAGCATCATCCTGTTCAGGGTGCTTGAGAGGAGAGCCAGGAGAAGGAGAGAAAACTAAAACTTGTGCAGCATAACCTTCACTTGAACTAAATAATGCTGTCATCAGATTACAAAGTCAGCAGCACCAGGGTTTTATTGTAACCACTGCTCTGTGACAGCCCTTTTCACAAAACTTGTGTTTTCTTTTTTGTATCGGGTGTCTGTCAGGAGGAGTCAGGTGCCATGACCGGAGCACTGATGTTGCAGCAGACTGTTGTAGTATCTCCAGGGTGTTGAAATACAATAACAATTTCTCTGTTGCAGAACTTTGCCAGAGTGAAAATGCAGGTGACCATGTCTCTCTCATCCCTGGTGGGGACGTCCCAGAACTTCAATGAGGAATTTTTGCGACGTTCTCTGAAGACTATTTTGACATATGCTGAAGAAGATCTGGAACTTAGGGAGACAACATTTCCTGATCAGGTAAAAGAAATACCCCAAAAGATGTAGTGTGTGGTTCATTAACAGGCTGTTCTTAAACCTTCATCTATAGCTGGAATCTGCATGTGTTCTGTGAAGGAGGTACATATTTTTTTTTATCACCGAAGTACATAAAACTCAGGTTCTTGATTAATTAGCATACCAAGGTGCAAACACACAAAGGTTCAGAGTGACTGTGGTCCAAACATAGCGGTATGTAGCTCAAATTCCATTGCCAATTCATTACAGTAGTATATTTTTTACAGGTCCAGGATCTAGTGTTCAACCTCCATATGATCCTCTCTGACACAGTTAAAATGAAGGAGCACCAAGAAGATCCAGAAATGCTGATTGACCTGATGTACAGGTAGAGTTTATAACCGTTGCACTGCAGGGACAGTAGATGTCAGTGCTCCACATGGTGTTTGAACAAAACTTTGTACCTACTGCACTTCCCGTGTTTAGAGTGTGAGGTATTTTATCGCTGTGAACTTTGATTATTTGTTTTTTATTAGCAATTACTTTACTACAACCTTAAACCTCTTTTACACTGCTTACCATGATTCACATTTCACCTGAAACCAACACAGCTACTTGCTGTTTGGTTTTGGACTCAGATGTTGCACATTTGAGCCCTTACAGAGCTTGTTTTTGGAGCAGTTCCAGGTCTTAGTGCTCATGGACCAATATGTACCTGTCTGTTTTGTTTGAATGTGGTGTTGATAGGTTTTGTTTGGCATTTATGTAGCTTACCTTTGATAAAAGTAGTTTCCATTCCCCAGCAGTCTCTGCCAATCTCATTCTCCACCTGACTAAAGACAACTCTCCCTGCTTATATCAGGAAAAATTTAAGGATCTTCCAGGACCTGTTTGCACAAAAGGCTTTTTGGTGGTGGTACATTTAATGGTCTTCCTATACAAAAGATATTCCAGAGCCATATTAAGATCCCAACTACCAAAATGCATGGTGTTGTCTGCACAAATGGTCCTGAAGGCTTCTTGGAAGGCAGCAGAGATTTTGTCATAAGCAACCAGGCAGGTCTGCTCTGATTGTCTCACATCTTTGGCTTACCACCAGTATCCACGTGAAATATGAGCTTTGTTCAAGAGCTTCAGCCGTCCCATGTAAAAGCGTTCTGCTCTCAGGGGGTAACTGCAGTTGCTTGCCTGCCACTAGCTGGCTCAGAAGTCTATAAAGTAATTTAGGGTAACTTTCCATCTATATAGCTCCTTATTTCATGTATTTCTAGATAGCCTGGCACTGAGTGTGGTTGTTATTTAAGCAGAACTAACTAAATACTAATTACGGATGTTTTCTTTTCAATTAGAATTGCAAAGGGCTATCAGAATTCCCCTGACCTGCGCCTGACATGGCTGCAGAACATGGCTGGAAAGCACTCCGAGAGGAGCAATCACGCCGAATCAGCCCAGTGCCTGGTCCACTCTGCAGCCTTGGTGGCTGAATATCTAAGCATGCTGGAAGACCGAAAATACCTCCCTGTAGGGTGTGTTACATTTCAGGTAGGAATCATCCTCCTTAATGGATTTTGGGTTTTGTCATCTGCTGCTGATACACCGAGTATCTCCATGTGCCAGGTATTACTGTGCCTACGTACTCATACTGCACTTACTCTGTTTTGGGGAGAATGCATTACAGCAACTTCTGAAAATCTTTATCATGCTTGAAGGCTGTCTTTGTTCCCCTGAGTCTTTACATCCGCAGTACCAAGTGAATCCAGTTCTTTTTATTTCTCCATTTAAGTTATGGGTTTTTACCCTCTTTGATCTAACCATTTTGTGGTGGGTGCAGTTGATGAAAGTGGTTCCTGTGACTAGTAATGTTAAGCAGGACAATACTGAGTAGAGCAAACAAGCACATACTTAGCTTTGAATGTGTAGGTGGTCCAGTCCAGTTAGTTTAAGCATGTACTGTGTTTGTTCAGAAGGAAATTAAGCAAAATGCATGTGAAAGCTGCCTCTTCAAAAATTTTAGGATTTGATTGAGAATCATCTGGCTTTCAAAGTGTTGAGAGTTTTGAATGCTGTTTAAATTGAGTAAAAATATTTTATCTACGTTATATCTTCTTAGAACATATCTTCTAATGTTTTGGAAGAATCAGCAGTTTCTGATGATGTTGTATCACCAGATGAAGAAGGTATCTGTTCTGGAAAGTATTTTACAGAAGCTGGTCTGGTGGGATTGCTGGAACAGGCTGCAGCATCTTTCTCCATGGTAGAAGACTTTAATTTCTTTACCTATCTTCTTCAGCGATCTTATACTGCTGGGCAATATGAAGGAAAATGTTTTCTCTATGTATAACTCTATTGTAACAACTTAATTTGCATGGAGCTTTGGGAGTTTTAGTTGTTCAAGACAGCTCGGTTTGCCCTCTGGACTAAACTGCAAAGAACAGGATCTGGGACCAAGAGGCCTTTGTGTGTTTCCAGTGTCTTTCACTTCAACACTGCACGTTCGGGAGTTCGCAACAGTAAAGAAAGGCTGTAGTGTTCTTCCTCCTCTTCAGAAAGAGTGGGCCGAGAGCTTTATGTGAGCGGTGTTAATGAGCTGGTGGTAGTATATCCATCAGAAACCAAGGAAAGCAAGTGTATTATTTCCCACAACACAATACAAACCAGTATTCAGTGGGTTTAAGTACAAACCGCAATAACTCCAGAGCGAAGACCTAGAACCCCTGCTGCGGCTGGCTAAGCCATGCGATGCAGCGTCTCTGCCCGCGGTCGGCTGGATCCCGTTGGAGACATCCTGAGGAAACTTCACAAAGACCATCTCATGGAGTGCCAAAAGTTGGATGTAGAAGTCACTTAGGTTGAAGATGCACTAAATAGAGCGAGCTGTACTGGGCCCTTAAGCTTCCATATTTCATTCCCATAGATTTGGTTAGGATCCTATTTAGCTTGTGGTGCTCTTGTGCATACATCCATCCAAAATAGCCCAGTTTTGATTCTGTTAATAATCTCATATATTAGTAGCAACGAGTAATGCAGTAGGCTCTTGATTCCAAAGGTGACTGGGGATTTTATTCCATTCGTGTATGGGTATATTTTAAGAAAAGATGCTGATTACATCACAGTGACACCTTTTCATTTTGCAGTTTTATAATTTAAATGCTGATAGTATGTATCATTCTCACTGTTGAATTGCTGGAGTGATCTGATGGACCTTATTTTTGTAGGCTGGCATGTATGAAGCAGTTAATGAGGTTTACAAAGTCCTAATTCCTATTCATGAAGCTAATAGAGATGCCAAGAAGCTATCCGCTATTCATGGTAAACTCCAAGAAGCATTCAGCAAGATCGTTCACCAGGTAATGATTTGAATTTTCAGCTGCAGTGTGAAGAAACTTCAAATGCTCAATGCAAATAAAAACTACCTATTAAGGAAAAAAAATTTTAATCAGATTACACGAGAATTGTCAGATGGTGGTCCACAGTAAATGCAAGGATCACTAACAGGATTTTTTCTCTCTGGACATTTAACATGGGAAACATGAGAGAACATCCCATACCGAGTTTCACTGTAACTTCAGAAATATCCACAAGTTAAAAATTCCAATCATCTGTCAGTTTTTCCTTTCAGATATTGTTTTAAACTATATTTTGCATGCTACATTTCTGGGAAAAACACTGTATCTTGCCTTTAGCGTGATCGGCAACATTCAGAAATGTTGGGGTTTTATTTGTCTGTTCATATGGTGGATAAATTATTGAAGGAACCTTTCTAAACTTAGATGGTGCAAAACCCACCAGCTTAGGTGCTGAGCAGTTGATGAGAAACATCAAAAGTTATCAACCCTCACAAAGGTCAACCAACCTCAGCTAAGCAGGAGGCACGAGCACTTAACACGTGCTTCTTGAGAGCTGCTATCTTCTAGGAGAGGCTCGTTGGGTGCATGCCTTTCCATCAGGGCAGGCAAGCCCTTGGCAGACCCTCCTCCAGTACGTGCCGGTGCTACTCTAAGCCCCTCCACCCCAACCAGCTTTCTGGCCATGGGCTGCTGGGTACATTGTTTGTCTCTTGGTGTAGTTACCCCTATGCTGCCATCAACTGCTCAGTAGATGTTGATCAGTGCATCGATTTCATAGGATCCAGCTGAGAGTCTGGTGGTTTTCTCGGTGTTTTGGCATTGCCAGATTCCTGAGGTTAAGAGTACAGATAGAGGACAATCATTTGAGTGTCCTTCTAGGCCACAGAAGGCTGTTTTGGATGCATGATGACTTATAATCATTGAAACCATTTCAGGTTTATGATACCTTACATTGATGGTCATGTTTTGGCCTTTGAAACTTTTTTTTGGTTTCTGTGACATGCGCTTTTTACTTTTTATTACACAGAGTACTGGCTGGGAGGTAGGTAACTCCATTTTAGTTAGTAAAGAACACTAATAGATTTTTCAGATGACTCACGCCAATGCTTGCCCACATGTGCTAGTTGTGGGTATTTCTGTTGCTGTCTGCTGTTAAAACAATTCATTAACCAAAGAAATACCAATAAACCGATTGTGGTTGTAGTAGGAAATTCTTCATAAGAAGCTGTAGGTAGTGCATGGATGCTGATGTGTTCCACTAATGAGGTTCTTTGGTGAATGAGCCACTGTATCATCACTAGTTTGTTTTTATAATTTGTTTATATTTCTTTTCATCAGCATTGACACAGAATATCATCCCTTCATACCATATTTTCACCCCACCCACAGGGGTCGATTTAAGCAATAATGCTCAGAGGTACTGAAACACAAAACCGGTCTACTGCAATGTGCAGAGCACATCTCAGAATAGACTGCTTCATTCTGTTCATTTAAGAACAATCAATTTGTTATGTGGCTGTTTATCTGGCAGTAAAATAGTTTGGTTGTGTTAACTGGAGTCAGTTTTGCTGCTTTCATTTTTGTAGAGGCTGTTTGCTCACATTTCTACAACACACACCATGAGAACCAGACATTTGGATTAAAAATAGACAAAGCAGTCTGCTTCATCCACAGCTGCACACCGCACAGCGAGTTTGATAACTCGGGCCCTAGTCCAGTCGACACAGTGGGTACATGAGCGTTGAGAAGTCTCAGAAGACATTTAAAATGTTTTGTGGATATGATGTGACGTTATTTGCTTAGTCTTCAGCTGTCCAGTTAATCTCTGCTTTTCTGTGAATCAGGCAACTCAGTATGGGCCATCTCACTCCATGTTTCCACCACAGGAGAGCATTTAAGCCCACAGTTCCCAAACCAGGGCCAAGAACGAAGTTCTTGTGCATTGTGCGACACAAATAATTTGGGCTGATAATGTCTGAATGTCATTTTTAATTCTGGCCTAGCATGAAATGAAATTCAATAGCTTAAAAGTAACCCCTGACACTTAACGGCTGGCCCTGTAAATCGTTTGCTTGTTCCTGTGGGAAGTCCCAGCAGACGAGGCAGCACAGCAATCCGGAGTACACGTTGTAGGAGTGTAAATGGTCTGTGTTCAATAGCCAGCAAACGTGAAGACCTGTGAGCATCTACTTTGATTAGTCTGCCCCTAAATCGACCCCTGAAGAAAATTCTGTCATTGGTTATGAATCTAACATCACTCAGTCATGTTTTACTGCATGGTAAAAGACACCCATGGTTTCTGTTCTCGTCTGTCATCGTGCTCCTTCATTGCCACACTTTCTCTGATCTTTGTGCTTTGTAGCTTTCAGATTTGTTGCATGTTTTGCCCTTTTTCCTTATTTTAAATACTTTAATTGATGCTTACCCTTTTTTATTTTAAAGTTTATTTGCTGCCAATTTGCTGCTTGTTTGTTTTTTGGAATTTCCCTAATTAAATACTTTCTGTTTTCTCCTCTATCGCCCTGGTTGCTGACCCTCCTCCCCACTCTTACTATTGTCTGTTGTGGTAAGTTCCTACTTGTGGAATTTTTTTCCCCCCCTTTCTCCCTTTTTTCCCCTCCCGTTTCATTTTTTGTTTTACACTGTGGAACCCCCAGTTTCATTTTACCAAAGAGCTATGCCAACAGCAGGACCCCCCTTCATGTCACAAGGAAAGCAGTATTGCCAACTACAAGCACTGAAGCATCCTGAGTCTGGCACCAATGCATTTCTGAGACCTGCTTAAACATACCAAGTGGTGGGTTTTTCTGTTTGTGTGTTGGTTCATTGAATAAATGTCAAATTAATTCTTTTTGTTTACTTTCCAGTTAGGAAAGTTGTTAGGAAAAATCTTTTCATGCTATGCCATGAGAATTCAAAACTGCTTTTTAAAGTATGCAGGGTGAGGTTGCCATCAAATAGCAGGACTCCAGGAGCTGGTACTTTCAAAAAATCAATATTGGAAGACTTGTCATAGTTGGCAACACTGCAAAGGACCCTGGGTTAAAATTGAGCAAGAAAATAAAAATGCTCAGTTTGGTAAAGGTGGTTGGATTTCGCATTCTGCACCGTGTGTATGAAGGAGTTACTTGTATTCCTACATACTTGGGGCTGACTCTGCCTTCAGGCAGCTGCTGCTGTGTTGGTCTTGGTGAAGAAAGCATATAACCACTCTTGCGTCTGATTTTTCAAATATTGTTGGCAAAGCTTTTTGTCTGCGTGCAAGAGATAACTCTAAAACTTTATTCCCAGCAATTTTGAAAGGTATTTACCATGCATAATAACAAATCATAAACCTTCATAAATCATGATGGCTGTTATCTGCTCTGCCAGTTCTGTAATGGCTATTCAGTGTTCACCTTCATTCTCTTCTCCTCCCAAAGACCTATTATTTTTCATAAAATAATAGGAGATAAAATGCTTTTAATAATTTCTCCCTCATATCTGCATTTTTAGCTCTTTTCAGAAACAAGACCATGGAGTATTTTTAAGTTATTTCTTTTGTTTTTAGTACTGTGATTAGATAGACTTTGGTATTGGCTAAATTTCAATTAAAAGATCCTAGTACAGAGCCGTCCCGTGTTCTTAACGCCAGGCAAGAAACTGAGCTCTCCTAATCTCAGGGGGCTGGCAGCTACTGAATGTCTGTGTGAGGCAAGGGAGAGCCCGTAGGTGTTTGCTCTCCTGGAGGAGTGTGTTTGCAGCCCCTTGCTTCCAGGTACAGACCCCCGACAGGAATCACACGCGTTTCGTGGCTGATGGATCCAGGGCTTTGTGGGGAGATGTTTCTGTCGCAGTAGGGGCTAACCAGCGCTCCTCGCTGCCAGCTTTTCTCCCCGGGACCCTTATGATAACTGAGTTTCAGCGACTGGATTTGTCAGGAGAAGCCAGAGCAGCTGGTCTTCATGACGATGAACAAGTTTATAAGCTGGGAGCTGCCTTCACATGGGGGCACTGAATCTCACCAGGCTTCCCTGCTGCTACTGCTCCTGGGACTTCCCAATGCCCCATTACTCTTATTTTATGCATTTAGTAAATGCCACCAGAACTCCTTATTCATTGATGCTGATCAACAGACAGCATTTTCTTCCTCACTCACCGTTATTTTTACAGCAACATAAATGCACACTGCCTGTAACGAATAGTTGTCTGGGCAGATGTCCACATGGCAGATGCTTTGTGGGGACCAGGTTCTGCAAACACTTCATAGCCTGGAAGTCACTCGTCAAGTAGGTAGGAAAAAACACCTGAGCTAGAAGAGCAGCAGTGTGCCCTCCATCAGTGGGGTCTGCCCTGCACCCATGGGTTGGAGCAGGATCCCACCGACTTCCACGTGGAGCGTGCCCAGGCCCCGTATGAGGTTTGGGGAGATGTTTTGTATGGCAGTTCCCCTTGGGCAGACATGATGCTACCTTGGGAAATGCTTTGAGAAAGGAGCCCTGCAATCAGAGTCTTCTGCCTATAACGCTGAGATTGAATTGAAGAAAATAGCATAGGAAGCTGGGAATGCTGGGCATTGAGGGATTTCAGCGTGGGTAATATTGTCCGTGTTGTGCTTCTGGGGGTGGCTGTGGTGTGGCGAAACCCCGTAGTCCGCGCTGGCAGTGGAGCTGGATGGAGGCCCCTCTCTGGAGGAGGGGTGCTTGAAGGGATGGGCTAGAGCAGGCGTCCGAGGAGCCGCCCGCGACACGTTAAGCAACTCTCGGTGCAGCTCCTTGTTTTCTTAAATTGGAGCGTGTGTCTACGCTCTCGCCAAAGCAGAGACAATGAATTTGTATCTGTTGATGTCCCATAGTGAAGCCAAGATGTGGCCTGTGTGTATTAAGCAAGACTTCTGCTGCCTCTGGTCACTTCAGGCTTCACTTCCACTTCAGAGCTGGGCATCGGTGAGCTTCGCCCTCCTGAAGGCGCTTGGGGCGGGCAGCAGCCCTCGCCCCGAAAAGGCGACGCCGCGTCCTCCTGGCTGCGCCTCGGGCGAGAGGAGCCAGAGCCGTGCCCGGGCAGCCCCGGTATGACGCCCCAGAGTTTCCTCCAGGCCAAGAGAAGGTGGTGGCTTGCCGGGACGGTGCTTTTACCAGTCTCTGGAGTTTACCTGAGCGTGGGTTTTTTTATTTTAGTTTGGCTTATTTATCCTCTTTGCCTTCCATAGATCATGTTCACCATCACCACAAGAGATCAGTTTTTGCCATAGCAAAATACTAACAAAAAAAATCATACATGGCAGCCAAGACATCTGTAAGTGCTTTTGAAACCAAACACTAGCCCAGATTCAGAAACATTGAGCGTTATATACTACATCACACTTTCTCACGAGAGTAAAGGTGAACATTTCAGAGTTTCTTGCTGAAAGGCATTTCTGGTTTGTGCATGCAGCGTGAGATTTTTTTTAACAAAATCAAAGGTGTGATTAATTTTTAAAGCGTTTTTCTTCTCTCTCTCCTAATCAGATTTTCTTCGTTACTTTTCCAGCAAAAATCTTTCTTGTTTCTCTACTTTCGTTGCACTTCTGGGCCAAATTCACCACTGGCTCAAATGGAAGCAGGTACATGATACAGTGGATTGCATCTGCTTTCACCAGGAGTGACTTTGGCCCTTTGTACTAGACATTAGTTACTAGAAGAGAACGTAACACCTTCCAGTTGACATGCTAAAAAGCACTTGCGTGTGTGTGTGAGTGAACTGGACATGGACTTCGGCCCAATCCTGCAATTACTTGAGAGTGGATTAGGGAGGCTCTGGTGTGGGTGATTCTCAGGGGTGTCTGTGTGCGATATCCTCGCTGCGTGCCGCACGATGTCAGCGACTGGACTTCCCCGCGCCTGTGCCTACAGGCTGCGGACCAGGCTAAGGGGTGTCTGCACAGGGTTTGGAGAGCCTGAAGTAATTACCCAAACGAAGGGACTTGCCTTTGACTGTTCCTCAGAGACATCCGACACCTCCAGACTCCTCCTGGGGTGGGAAAAGTCGTTGCAGGGTTGGGCTAATGGTCCTAACTGATCCATGTAATTTTATGTTAGTTTATCATTTCATTGCGGTGTTTGCTTCTAAGTGCATTCTTGCTGAGTTCCAGATGTGTTTTTCTTTCCCTTCTTTCTTTCTTTCTTTCTTTTTCTCCTTGTTTTTTAATTTCTTTTTTCTTTTGCATAAATTCAGGAGCCTGCCTGCAGCTATGCTTGGGGCTATATGCATGTCTCCACACTGAAATAACCTTTTGTTTCTCCAAACCTAGGATGGAAAGAGGATGTTTGGCACCTACTTCCGAGTTGGTTTTTATGGGACTAAATTTGGAGACCTGGATGAGCAAGAGTTTGTTTACAAGGAACCCGCGATAACAAAGTTAGCTGAAATTTCCCATAGGCTCGAGGTGAGATGATTGTGGCTGACCTCAAATACTGTCTGTGAGTTGCAGTTTAGCTCTTTTTTAACTATCAGTTATTTAAGAGCTGCGTCGCCAAATTACAGGAGGTGGCGGAAATTAAAATAGTTGGGCAAACCCAGCACTGTGCCTCTTGGAGCCTAATGCAAGGCTGAGCTTAGAGAAACTATCACTTGGCAAAACAGTTTCCAGAATCCCATGCGGTGACCCAGAGCTGGGCCTGATGTCTCCTGTCCTCTTGCCCGTGCCATCTCTGCAGGAGGCAGGAAAAGGGCAGGGAGAGGAGTCCAACAAGTTTTCCCTGATCTTGCTCCGAGAGCTTCAGATCTGCTAAGATAATTCAAGAGTTTGGGGTGGATCATGCTGTGTTTGTGTCTCTCTTCAGCCGCCTGGTGTAAATGGGATGACCTGAGCTTGAAAAAAGGTTGAGATGCCTTTCAGGATCTGACTGTCAGAAAGTATTGCATTTTGCTGTCATTTTTTGCCTTCACATCATTTTCCTCTCTCTTAGAGATTGAACCCTCTTCAGGTGGCTGAATTTCAGAGCCCCTGAAGCGGGACATGACAAGTCTGAAGTTTGTTTCAGCCGTGAACAAGCAAAGGCAGCTCCGATTAATCTAACTGGGGCTTGGGTGCAGCTGCAGGTACCACGCAGTGATGATCTGTACCATGTAATAGTTAGTCTGGCCTGGGTTTGTGCCAACTAACCTGTGTCTAGATAATGTCACAGAATCACAGAATCATTACGGTTGGAAAAGACCTTTAAGACCATCAAGTCCAACCATCAACCCAACACCACCACGCCCACTAAACCATGTCCTGAAGTGCCACATCCACATGTTTTTTGAACACCTCCAGTGATGGTGACTCCACCACCTCCCTGGGCAGCCTGTTCCACTGTTTGAACACTTCTCAGGAAAGAAATTTTTCCTAATACCTAGTCTAAAGATACACCTGTCTGTGTCTTAGCACAGTTTGAGAGACAGCATGGGTCAGAGACTGTTCCCAGTAAGCACCGTGGGCAGACGACGCCATCCCCAGTGGGAAAGGAAGAGCATTTAACAGCATGGCTCTGGGCAGACCTGGCCCTCTGTTAGTTGCTAGAATAGATCTGATGTCACATTGTTGCTCACAACAATTCAGCTGCTGTCACGTTGCGCTGAAAGCAGCAGCGTTGTTTGAGGTTTAAGCGCATGAAACTGAGTTCAGAGTCCGGCCGTTCGCCCAGCCCAGCAAAACCGTGCTCTGCTGCGGCACCTGATTTCCAGGCAGATCCCGTATTGACCCCAGTTTTCAGTTGAGCTCACAGACACACAGTGAGCTCAAATGGCTTGTTCAGAACCACGCAGCGTGTGCGCGCGTAGTTGGAAGGCTCCCGAGTTCTCCTGCCTTCCAGGGCGTTAGGCTTGTTTTTTCCTGTTGCCCCTGGAACGCGACTGATCTAATTCTCCTAGGTTCAGACCTGGCACGGCTACTGTTGAAGGCATGTGGAGTTTCACCTCCCCTGAAAATGCCTTTGTCTCTCCAACCCCCATCTCTGACGGCTGCATTTGATGGTTTCTTTCAATGCTTTTGCTCTTGATTGTAGGGCTTTTACGGAGAACGGTTTGGTGAAGATGTGCTTGAAGTGATTAAGGACTCAAACCCTGTGGACAAATGTAAACTAGATCCTAACAAGGTAAGAACACAAGTACAGGTTTCGAGGTAGAACTGGCCCTGAATGTGTGCAAAAGCAACGGAACAAATCCTGCTCTGAATTCCACCAAGCAGGCAATGAAATCCATGTCCAGAGCATCTTGTGGCTGCTGGGGATGAGAGTTGGGGAAAACCCTCCGCGCAGAATTAGCCGTTCCGTTCCCCGCCCCAGGCCCTGCCCTGGCAGTGGTTGGTGGGAAGGGAGGGGACGGAAGGACGGCGGAGGCCCAGGCTGCGTTGGCCCTTCTCTGCGGTCTCCGCTGAGCGGAAGGCGGGGAGTTTGCCATTCACTGGCCGCTGGCTTTTTTGCAGCTGCAGCATTTTGTCATTCTTGTGCCCCGTCCTTCAAGCGTAGCAGAGGTAACAGGGCCATGCCTAGGAAGCAGGACTGTGGCTTAGGGCAGGGCATTATCTGCAAGGGAAGGAAGGAAACGCTTTGCGTGAGAGGAGCGGGGCAGTGTGCCGCATTTTATCCAGGCCAGAAACTCCTGGGCAGCTACCAGCACCCCTAGTCCCTGTCAAGGGGACTGTGATTTTTCTGGGTAAAGGAAAAAACAGTCCTAGTTCTTCCAGAGGAAAGAAAGCAAACTGGGTTATTGCACTGCTAAAAAGCAGGGCGTAGGAGTCGGCTCTCCGCTGGCGCCGTACCTCACCGTGCACACCTGGTTCCCTCCTGCAGGCCTACATTCAGATAACCTACGTGGAGCCCTACTTCGACACGTACGAGATGAAGGACAGGATAACTTACTTCGACAAAAACTACAACTTGCGGCGTTTCATGTACTGCACGCCCTTCACGCTGGACGGCCGAGCTCACGGGGAGCTGCATGAGCAGTTCAAGCGCAAAACGATCCTGACGACGTCCCACGCTTTCCCTTACATTAAAACCAGGATAAACGTCATCCACAAAGAGGAGGTGAGGCCTGCGCTCTCAGGGGCTTCCTGTGTTTGAAGGGGAATGTTATCCGTGACTAAGGGAAGCGGATGCTGCCGAAACTCTTGCATAATGTACTATTGTATGTGAGGTTTGATAGCATGGCACGTCCCTTCGCACCGTCACATTAACACAGATGCTCCCTCCTGGCCATCACTAGCCTACCTTTCCCCGCTCCGCTAAAGACGCAGGAATTCAGCAGAGAGCGAGAGCACACAGCGCCGTCGTGAGCTGCCCTGGCTGTCCACTGCAGGGGCTGAGCATGAGACCCCTTTATTTTGATTTTAAGAATGCCTTGTTTCTATCGAACTTTTTCCTGTTCCTATTCAACCTAAACTAAACCCAGACCGCTTCAGAAATGCGGTATGTCCTGCCGTCTCTGTCACCAGAGTATCCAGCTCACAGCAGCTGGTGTACGCAGGGGCCCGTGGCGAGCTTTGTAGTAATGCAGGTTGTTCCCTTCTATTCTGCTTGAACAACGTGTCCTGTTGCTGTGTGTTACAGCTCACTTGCATGGCCTCAACGGACCCAGGCCACTGGAGTCCTGAGGCCTTATAGAGAGGTTTATCCCAAAGCTGTGTTAATTTTTGGGTAGGTAGGAACTGATGTGGTGCCTGGCGCACAATGAAAAACGCATTTTCATGCAAGGCGGGGGACCTGCGGATGTTTAGGCGCTGACATAGTGCTGTAACCGTGGGTAGTTGGTTGCAGTGAGCACAAAGGGACATGAGTCTGCCTCCTCAGAAGCAATCTGAGAAAGCTCTTGAGTACCCAGATGTAGAAACACATGTAAAAATCAAACTTTTTCTTGATATTCCTAAACTAAGACTAAGAGGATGCATTTCTAAAGTGCTTCTGTCCAGACTGTCAGTCCTGTTGGTGTCTTCCACCACTTCAGTATGCCACCCCAAAGTGACCTTGGTGTTTCTGAAAGTATGTGTCTGGTTGACAATCTCAGCCATAACGAGCGTCCTCTATTCTGGCTACTTGCTTAGATCATTTTGACGCCTATTGAAGTTGCCATAGAGGACATGCAGAAGAAAACACAGGAATTAGCTTTTGCAACCCACCAAGACCCTGCGGACCCAAAGATGCTGCAGATGGTGCTGCAAGGATCAGTAGGTACCACCGTAAATCAGGTGAGGATCGCTGTCCAAGTTGGAGACACTGGGGTAGTGCCTGTGGCTCAGTGTTGGGCCTTATTTCTAAATTACCATGGGTCTTTTCCCCTGTCCAGTCTGTGGGATGTCTTTAAGGTCACTGGTGGGTCTAGACCAGCTGCTCTCAGCAACTTTGCCATTTGAGTAAGAGTCCTGAAAATGCGGTTAGATCTGGAAAGTGGCTGAGAAGAGACAGCCCTCCTCCCCCAGTTACCTGCTCCTTCCTGGCATTCAGTTGTTTCTGCCTGCTTCTCCTTCTCCCTTACACACACACACAAAAAAAAAGTTTTATTACTTTCCCTTTGGTTAGCCAGGCTGTGGTGGGTGGAAGTAGGATTGTGTCCTGCAGTGGTTTTTGAACAAAATGGAAAGCAAAGCTAGTGAATGGAGAAAAATTGAGGAAAAACTGAGGGAGTATGAGCAAACATCTACTAATGCACAAACTGGAAAAAAATCAGCTGGAGTTTCAAGTTCTGGGTTGAGTTTGCAGAGCTGGCAAACACTTCCTTGGTTCCATCTGCATTGTTTAAACTTTGTCTTAGTTGTGAGTTGAGCAAACTTTGTTAAAAGTCTCTGTAAGAGAAAACAAATGTAGAATCTGTGCATTTTCTCACAGTGTTTTCCAAAAGCAGAGTTTTATTTAAAAAAAAAAAAGCAACTGAAAGAGATTCAGTTGTCATGATGTTTGGTGATTTATGCCAGATTTACCAGCTGCAATTCTTCAAGATGCACTCTGTAAGGAAATGTTGCATTTTACAAATGTTTCTGTGTGCAAGAAGTTTCTCCAGCAATTGGATATGACACATGGTTCCAAGAAACTTACTTTTTGTCTTCTGCTCCTAAAGGGACCATTAGAAGTTGCACAAGTTTTCTTGTCTGAAATACCCAATGACCCAAAGCTCTTCAGACATCATAACAAACTACGGCTCTGTTTCAAAGACTTCACGAAAAGGTATGGAGTGTTGTCTTCAAACTGCCTGACAGATGCAGTTATTGCTACCACACCAGACAGGAACATGTGCAGTAACACAGGGGTATCGGGAGAGAGGAGTATTCGTGTTGTAACTCCGTCTGTCCAGTTCCCATATGCAGCTGTATTCCTCAGCTGCTCAGCTGGTTCTCTGTTTCTCTGGTGCTGCAAGTCCATGACTTAAGTCAGATCAAGTGGCTGAGGTCATTTGGCTTTGCTCTTTGTCGGGAATGAATTAATGATCACAGTTCAGTTGTGAACAAGTGTTCCTGTTTCAGAAAACACAAGTAGCCACACTCGCACAAACCAACTCACAGCTTGGCAGGGTCAGGAGAAACTGCTGAATTGGCCAGGAGATTTAATTTCCTTCTGAAGTGAATTTCTCCAAACAGAGTGGAAGCATGCTGTCAGGATTCTCTCAAGAAATGTGCTGGCTGCTCTGCTTTCCTCTTGAGTAATGCAAACTCTAGTCTCCGTCCAGCATCATTTGCAAACACCAAGTAATTAAAAAAAAAAAAGGAAATAAAAATGTTCCATACAAACAGATCCAATGGCAGTGTAATTTTCCCATGTGTAATAAGTGGCATTGATGATACAGTTCTTTTCATACCCTTTGTTAAAATTACAACTTTCCAAGTAGAAGAGTTCCTGATGAACA
The DNA here is from genome assembly GCF_000687285.1 of Phaethon lepturus. Lineage (NCBI taxonomy): Eukaryota > Metazoa > Chordata > Aves > Phaethontiformes > Phaethontidae > Phaethon > Phaethon lepturus. Next base: position 71,408 of record NW_010513273.1, read on the forward strand.
TCTGCTAGTCTGCTATTTATTAATCTTTCCTGGGGAGAGCCGTAGATCTGCCCATCTTTAAATTCTCTTGGACTGGAAGTGGCTATGTGGAGATCAGCTTTTCATTTCTCTTCGGGGAGGATAAACGTAACTGGAGAGTAAATTAAAATTAAACAGGAGTTGCCACTCTGGAAGTGAAATGGAAATTAGAAATATGACAAGCTCTCCTTTCCCCATAGACACCAACTGGTTTAGCTGAGCCTTTATTACCCAAAAGACAAGATAGAGGATATTATGTGTCATCCCAAAGGAACAGAATTTTTTTTTTTGTACTAATAGATTAACAAGTCTCTAGCAAGCAGGTCCTTTTTTATGTGCCCAAGTTTCACAGGGCTGTGTTTTCTAGATGCGAAGATGCTCTGCGCAAGAACAAGAGCCTGATCGGTCCGGACCAAAAGGAGTATCAGCGAGAACTTGAAAGGAATTACCACCGGTTAAAGGAAGCTCTACAACCTTTGATAAATCGAAAGATCCCACAGTTGTATAAGGCAGTGCTGCCGGTCACTTGCCACAGGTGGATATTTGATTTTACTCTTTCAGCAGAGATAAGGAGGGTGTAAAACTGGGGTGCCTGATCTTCCTGGTGAACCTGTGACATCTATTTCTTTTCAATTTATGGCTCTTTTAGCTAAGTCCATGCCTTTTCCCTTCTGTCCTGCCCTCAGAGCACATCCCCTTCCCAGCAGTTATGGTAGGTGGTGTTTGCAACGGTTCCTTTTTTTCCTGAATCAATGAGAATTTTTTTTTTTTCATCCTGCATCCCATTCTTTTTAGATTCAAAACCAGTCGTAGTGTGGCAGGACTTGGGCACTTGTTTGTTCCCAGTGGAACTGGGATGAGGAGCTTCAGGGGCAGACAGGGTGGAAAAACAGTTGGGGTCTTCCGTGCTGGAAGACAGGTCAGCTGGAGTCTGGGCTTGACTGAGTTGGCAATGAGACTGAACGTAAAAGCCCCGCTGGGAATGCATGAAGCAGGTCAGAGCCCGTAGCACTGTAACCTGCCGGCACCGCGGCTGAGCAGGGCACTTCGGGTGCGTAAAGCTGCCAACAAGGCTCTGGCTCCCAGAACAGGAGCAGGACCGTTTCCCAGCAGGTGCCCTCCCCGTAATCTTTGGGTTGCCAACTCCTGCTGTGTCCCCCGTCAGCAAGGCAGGCTAACGCCATCCAGCAAGACTGCCCCGGCATCGTGGCCTCACAGCAGTGACTGGCGTGGGGGGTATTTTTTTGGAAAGAGCATCGCTGGCACTGAGCAGGGCAGTGACGGTGCCTTTAACAACAGACCCTTCAGGAGACGTGTGTGAATGTGGACTTCAGCTCATGTCCGTGCCCTTGGTTTAGGAGAATACAGCCCTGGTTTTGAACCTCGCCTTATCTAAGTGTTTAGAGGTGAAGAGCAAGGGGGAACATAAATAATGTTGTGAAAAAGAGAAACTCGGCAAAATTCCATAATTAAAAGAGCGAGACTTAGTGCTGGATGAAGAAGGAAACGAGTGTCCCTGGCTCACACGGCGGTGCTCAGCGATGTGTCTGTGGCTGAATTTGATGGATTTTTCTGTCAGCTGAATACTGCGGAAAGGTGGCCTTTCCTCATTACCCGGGTTCATGACTTTTTAAGCTCTCCCCAGATCACATACCGTGTCCTAGCTATCCTCTGCTGGAGTCGGTTTTCACTGGCTGGGGTTGGGTGGGGTGGGAGGAACAGTGCTTCCCTCCCCACCCAAGGGGAAACCTCACAAGCACTTTTGTCGTGATAATTATTTTCTAATCTTGTGAAATTCAGCCTGTGCAGGGAATCTGATACAGGTATTCCAGGCAAATTCCACTTAGAGATTTATTTGGTAGACTGAAATAAGATTTCAGTAGCGCGGGTGGTTTATGCTGCTTCTCTGCACGTGAATTGAACTTTCCGTCAGCTTTCACGTCAGTAAACCTTGGGCGGTTATATGATCCCAGCTACAGACCCAAACCCAATTCATCTGCAAAGCATGTTAATGAGTTAATGTCAGTGGCCTTAATTTTTCTAGTAGCCAGCTGTAGAAAATACTGGAAATCGTCATTCATCTGACGAGACTTCTTATTTCATCATGGAAAATATGAGCTCATCATTGTATTTTCTCTCCCTCAGAGACTCCTTCAGCAGGATGAGCCTTCGCAAAATGGATATCTAAACGAGTTAAAAACCAAAATAAAAAAGCACTTAAAATTAAGGTTTTGAAAAGAAAGAGCCTTGTTATCAGCGCTGGGAATCAAAGAAGTTTTATTGTGAAATAAAACTTGGACTTCATCCTGGACATCCCACACACCTCTTCCTCCATCAAAGTGTTCAGTGGCCAAAAATCATTCTGAATTGTCAAATGTAGACTTATCAATGTTTGAAAAAAATCATGACAGTGGTATCCAGAGTATTGGTGATAAGCTGTAAACTTACCTGTTTTTTAAGGCATTTTTATGACTCAAAGGTACACTAAACGCATTTACCTTTATTTATAGCATTACCTAATGTTAAATTTATTTACTTTTAGTTCATATATTTAATTTATATTAGGACCATACGCAAATGCATTTTTGAAGTTTTTAATGTAGTGATGATGGTTATTTTGATGGTACTATTAAATATGTGAATGTTTACACTTTAATTCCCTGTGCATTGGACTTCAGAGCTCGCCATCCTTGGGGAAAAAAGTTCAGAGCAAGGTAAGTCTCACAGTAATGTTTCTTAACCAAGTGGTGATTTTTTTTTTTTACTGTCCCTATCCTTTCTCCTTTGTAACTCTGAATACAAATTGCTGCAAACAAAAATAATTCTATCTGTAGCCAGCAGAAGAATTGAGGCACATCTTGTTACCACTTTACCCCCTTCGGTACCAGTGAAGGGGAGTTTCCGTGTGACGGCCGTGTGTACGTGGTCGTTTCCACCAGTTCAGAAGGCCAAACAGCACAGTAATCTCATCATGACTTTAAATTACAGTTCAGCTTAGCAGTGTACATGCAACTGGACTGCTTTTCTGTGCCCCTTTTTCAATGCAAAAACTTACGGTGAAGAAAAATGGAAAGCGGTGTCACAGTTTAACTTAAAAGCTTACATAGAAAGCATTTGTTGCATTGCTGTTTATGTAAAGAAAAACATCTCCTTTACTGCAGTTATTTTGGTGGCTAACACAGCGCTTTGAGGAAGCATCAGAATTGGAGCTGAGTACACAAGTCCTAAATCTAGCCCTTTATATTTTCCCTCTCTGTATTGAACAGGGTTCCTTGGAAGAGGTGGTATGTGATGAAACAGAAGCTTATTCTCTCTCTATAAATACCTAAATACGTATACATATATACGTGTGTATATATATAAAAAAACAAATTTTATAAACGTACTTGTTATATATATAAAAATATAAGAAAAAATTTGGTTTTCTACATGAGCTTTTAAGATAGCAAACAAAACAACTATACATCATGACTTCCCATTTGTGAGTATTTGACTTCTGAAAGCTAAATGGTTTTTACCTTCACTTCTAACAAACAGACACATTCCTGTATGTTAGAAGGCTTTGGGGGAGTGTTTCGGTGGGGTTCACCCCCTTCTGTTGTAGCACCCTTCTGCAGCAGCAGGGAGGGTTGAGGGTGGGGATGGTCGGTTTTATTCTCGATACTTACTGAGGTTATTAGTGGCTGGCTGTCGGCGTGCCGGCAGCAGGACGGGGCTTCTCTCACTGCTGCGCAGGGCTGGAAAGGCACCGACCGCGGCTCGGAGCCACCATGGAGCTCTTCTCAGCGTGCCGGTCGCTGACCGTTCCCCTTGAACATAAGTAATCCCGGACGAGTTCTGTGTTACGGGTTATACCACAGGAAAGCCTGCATGGAACTTCTTGCATGAAGAAAAACTACTTTTTTTTTTTTTCTTTTCTTTCTTCTGAGACATTTCATAAGCCTATTGCAAAGCCCAGGGGTGTTGACAAGGCTTTGGAAGCTGTGTGGGAGTCATGGACTCTCATAACAGAAAATATTAAGGAAGGAGGGAGTAGCTTTGCCGGAGATTTATATGAAGAGGCTTGCAAAATATTTACAAAGCCATAAGAGAATGAAACCTTAATTTACAGTAGTCCTTGTATATTGTTTCTTCAGCTAGAAAAGCAGCTATTTTAATCCAAATCTTGCATAAATAGCCTTTGATTTTACGGGATAGCTCCATGTCAGTGTAAATCTGACTGGCTTCTCCGTACCTGTAGCTCGGCAGTTGTGTAAAACTCGAGTGTAACGTGATGGAAAGCCAAGAGTGGGCAGCCACGTTGTGTCCTCCATTGCAGCAAACTACAGGCCCTGTGCAGTCCAGGACATTAGCTACTGTGGCAAGTTACTCAGGAAAGGTGGCAAGGCCTTTACTTGAGTAAATCTCAAAAAACCCCACCCTCTACCCTTGATCCATGTGCCAGAGGAGTGTGTTTCACTCAGCATGTTCCAGCTGATTGTGTTTTCTGTTCAGCTGCCTACAACAGACGTTTCTCTCGAGCTGTATAGTGTGATGGAAGACAGATTGGTCTTCCTCCCATTACACTGCAGCCAATACTTTGTTGGCTAGAAGGGTATTTTTTTTCCCTGGAACATTTCCTCTTCCTGCAGTTGAATGAAAAAGCTAAGTCAGTCAAGTCCTGGGACAAGTGTGGAAAAATAAACTTTCATTTTCAGGCTGAAACTCAGCAAATCCCATACTGCAGGCAGTAAAAAAGAGCATTCTGTAATGTGATTTGGCTACCCTTCCAAGGTAAGATTACAGTTATTTTTTGGTGATTTTTTTTTTAAATGATGTAGGTTATTTCTTGGTTTAGACTATGGAATTATTTATTATGGTGACAATGCTTTGGAAAAGGGAAAGGTCTTAGTGAATTTGTAATTCCAGATTTTTCTCTGTAGAAGACATCTGTACAGACATCTACTCAGCATGAGTTGTAAGCAACTCTAGTCCAGCCTTTCTTACACTGTTTTCTATTGACAGCAACTTTCTAGACTGAAACATATTTTAGCAATACATCATCATCTAGGATATACTCGAAAAATCAGAGGTCCACTATAACATGGAAAATATATTTTTCATTAGTTACCTCAGTGTTTATGCTACATTATAATGAAAGATTGTAAAAAAGCTAGAGCATTGCAGAACAAACTAGGTAGTTTTCTAGGGCTTTTCCTGTAAATAAATTAATTTGTATTTGAAAAAGTTTAAATATATCCAGAAAACTAGGGCGTACTCACATCTTGTGTATCTTTGTCTCTCTCCGCAGAAGCATTTCATGTCATTCCATCCATCCTACGACAGCAGAAGTAAACACTCATCCTATTTTGTGATGATCATATATTTAAGAAGATTTCAATTGTCTGCAGTTTATAGGATTCACCTTAACATTTTAACATCTAAGAGATGATTTGGGATTTTAATTCCTAGTATTTAGTGCCAAACACTTGACTTGTTTTTACAATAATCTGTTTCCCTTTCCCCTTGCCTGCGCCCCGAACCTCTAGTCATCAAGTGCCTTCAAATTAGGATACGCTGTACAAGAAATAGTTAAAGAACAGAGAATGTTACCTTTTAAAGCACTTTAAATCTTCCGTTTCTCTAAGATGGATAGTTTCCCAATCTTCTGGTAGCAGTGCCCAACCACTTTCCCTTTCCCTCTCCAAACACAAAAGTCTGATCTCGTCATCTCAGATGCATATCATAAAAGTTTTTATTTCATATATACATTCTTAACAAAGCAAAGCCAAATGCTTTCATTTTCTCACATTTCAGTGAGCTCCAAGTACAAATTAACTGTTATAAGATCACCACTAAGTAAGTTCCAGATCCACCCAAACAGATATGCATATTAGAGGGCTTTACTCTTAAAAGTACAAAATTATTTTAATTACACTACACACTCCCCCTGTTTTGAAGTATTAATCACACCTATTTACACTTTGCCCACTTAACACCTATGCAACAAGATGCAAATTCAACTATTCAAATACTTCTCTTAAGTTCAGTTCCTTCTGACACACTAAACAAGGTTACGAGACCCTTTTCTTGTGCTTTGAGTTGCACCAAGCAGTAGAGAACTGGATAAGGAGAATAAACCACGTCGATTACCCAAAGACTAAATATGAAGTATTACTTCCCAAGTTACAAAAATACACAACTTCTGATGAAATTTGCTAGTTAATATACATTTACTCCAGAATATGAATACAAATAACTTTTATTAAAAAAAAAAGCTAATAATACAATAGGCATGTCTGAGACCTAGAGTTGTGTTAAAACCACTACCGTGTACTGTAGGCATCATTTAGGAACTATACAAATTGGTGTTTCTAAAAGGTAATATCGCTATTCTCCAGCATAAAAGTCGTTATTATGTGAGTTAAGTTCTATGTCATGGTTTGTTAATTCAAGTTGAGCCACTTACACCAAACGAAAAAGACCAGAAACATTATGATCCAGTAGCTTCAAAAACAAACAGCTGTTTCTTCCAGGTAGTTTTGATGCAAATCAGACCAAGAGGTGTATGCAAATCCCTAATATTTACAGTCAAAATACAGAATCACTCTACAATCTTCTTATAAAACAGTAGGTAAGGAGTTGATGTAGATGACGATGTCGGAGAAAGAGAATTCAGAAAGTCCTTTTCTTCCGTAACCTTCACTTCGGAATCATCAAAAAGCAACCACTTCCCTTCATACTCTTTCAGGCTCTGCAGTACATACAGAGCTTTGTTTTCTAGTCCACTGGAAGCAACACCATTTTGCTCGCTGTGCTCCGTGCTGCACTCCGCGCTTCCATTAGTGCTGCTAGACTCAGGATTTCTGTTTTCAGTAACTACGTTAAGAAACTTCTCGGTGTTAGCTGGTTTGTTGTTGTACAGGTCACAGTCAGACCTGCTCTTCTGCCCCCCAAGAAGTCCAACAGCTTCCATGTTCTTTTTGTTCAGAACTTTACCTGGCTGTGCGTTTCCATTGACTCTAAAAGAGACTTCACCGTCGTCATAGTCTTCAGCAACAGTTCTTGCCTCCTCCTCATTCAGTGGTTCTGGTTTAATCATTTCGTACATTTGGTCAGTGATGAAGTTTCCCTTGTCTAACTCTAGGCTATTAAGATCTGTAATTTTGACAGAAGCTGTGTAGTGTCCACTGCTAATCGTAATGCCGCTGTGCATTACCACTGCAAATAATCCGTAGGTGTCGTTGGTCGGCTTTGTGCTCCATTCTTCCAGTGACAGTTTGAGAGGTGTCAGTAAGGGAGTGTTTATCTTGGATAGTCCACCATAGCAATCAAACCTTTAGAAGAAAAATGAAGTTAGACGTCTTGCCACAAGGGCTCACAATAAACACTGCTTTAAGTGCCCCATATATTGTTTCTATATTCTTTTCCTGCTATTAAAAAGACACGACCGAGCTGAACGTGAGAAGTTGCTCACTTTTCGACTGGCTTATCATAAGCATCTGTCCTAGGCCACCCCTGTTCTGTATAGACTTTTTTATGAGTATGTATAATGTTAAATCTTGCCGCCTAGTAACTCTGTATTTTACCTATTTAAGAAACTCCCTTCTTCTGAAGTGTTGGCTAAAGTTAAGTTTTAAATAATAGTGACGATAAAAGGAGTTATCCTAATTATTCAGTTATCACTTGTCCTTCTGTGCATGAATATACCTGCACTTCTGCTTTCCAGACTGAAAAAAACCAAACTCTTCAACATCCAAGGCTGAAGTAAGCCGGGTTGAGTTGGGTTTTTTTTTCCCCCCTCAAACCTTTGCAAGAGTCATTTACTAAATAAAGGAATACAAATCTATTTTACTTTTAAGTAGCTTTAATGTCGCTTAGAAAAACAGTTCTTGCTAGAGTAAATAATTTTTCTCAGATCATCTTAGTGCACTGTAGTGTGCTGACAGTGGTACACAATGGTTATCACTTTCTTATTACTAGGGTTTCTTCATTAACAGTCCTATGTTTTTCAGTTTTTTTTAAAAGAACTATCTAGATGATTTACTTTGGAAAAGCACCTAGTATTCCATAAATATTTAGCATTTCGTTCACAGTGCACGGATTTACAATGAGAAAAGTCCTTTCATTACAGTAAGGATCTTCTAAACAGTTTGTAAAGAAAATAAGCGTAGGGACTTTTACATCGCTGTGTATTAGCATCCTTGAATGATTCTGATCTTACATGGTTTACATATTGCATCAGCCCGGTTTAATTAACCCCTTTATTTAACGATATGTTATGGTGTCCTAATAGATTTCAGCGATGATGCAGTCTTGCTCAACTGTTAGGGTGTTGTAGGGAAAGATATAGGGGAATATAGACAAACCCTATAAAACTTAGGTTCCAAAGACCTAACTACTATTATTCAACTTGCATTTTATCATAAGAAAGAATAACTATCTTTAATCCAAGGAAACTGTAAATGTGGCATAGCAGTATAAGCATAATTGCAGTAACAGAATATTACTTTAGTTTTACTGGGTTTAGTTTTGATTCTGCTGTGCTTCTAAACATTCCGCTAACGTTCACAGCCATAAAGCCTTATAAACATAAATACATTTACACACACACAGATGTCCTCAGTCACTCAAGTGTAATTAGTTGAAATCTAGGCCTAGGCTTACCATAAACGTTTGACTCCACCAAAAGAAACACAAAAGAGCATATAATCAGAAGTGATAAAACTTAAATCTTCTGAAAATCCCTATTATTGGTAGCCAGAAATAGAGATATTCAGAAGAGAGTCAAGAAACAGAGAAACTGCTTGCTGATACTCTAGATCAGAAATCCAGTTCCACTCAAGCACACTGTGACAATCATATTAACATAAAACATTAAAAAACAGGCTCTACCTTTCTTCTGAATGAGATCCAGCATCAGAAAGATTTGGAGAGGAGGAAATAAGAGAGGAAATCTTTTCCTATTAGCTTTTTGTTCTTCTTAATAAGAATCTGAAGACAGAAAAATTGCATGCCAAGTACTCTGCCTCCTCTGACTGATGCACAGTAGTACATACACAACAAACTTGATTTCTGCAACTATATCTTTTGAGGCCACAAATTAGTGGAACTTCACCCACTGTACTGTACTGAATTAATACCTCAAGTTATTATAGACCCTTAAAGACTTCAGTTATTTTACTGTGACGCTTTTAACACATAATAGTCCAAATAAAGACTTAGAATTACATAAGCACTGTTTTCACTAATTTGCAAATGTGACTGTAACAAAACCTAAAGTAAACCTTTTTTAAAAAAATAATTAATAAACCCACCTGCTCTTACCTGATACCATTTCACAAGACAAAAATCTAATAGTCTCACCAATTGTTAAATTTATATAGGGGAAATGCTTAATCAGATGTTACCAGTTAGTTACACATTTCGTCTTCGCAGCTTCCCAGTCTGAGCACACATGGCCTAGCACACATACTTGCCAAAGAGAGTTACTCATCCCCAGGCAAGCAGATTTTCACACTGGCTGCTTTATTTAAAAAACAAAACTAAAACCAACAAAAACCACTTTGCAAGCCAGCAGCTAGGAAAGATGAAGGAAATCCCTACCAACTGCAAATATGTACATTACTGTTCCCCTCTGCTTCATTCCTCTTCATTTACATAAAACTCAGTCAGCAGAAAACTCAGTAGAGCACAACTGAGAAGCAGACACGATTTCAGAACTTTTATGGGAGCTCTGAGAAACTGTATGAAGATTCTTAGTTTAAAAATCTTAAGGCCAGCAAAACGGTCTGTCATTACTTTTAGGGCAAACCATTGCAGTCTGATCTATGAAGACAGTGGTATATTTTACAATAAATATTCCAAAGCTTACTTAAGTCAATTGAGGGAAGCTCCATCAAAGCTCCTTGTTCAAAAATCACTGCAAGAGTGACTCTGGATACTACGGAGTAAGCCAGGGCTTTGGTTTACTTAGCCTCGCTCTTCCCCGTTGATTTGCAGCTGTGCTTTATTACTCCAAATCAGGATGTTCAGAAATGACATGGGTTTGTCCGAGATAAAGCAGCCAGGCCAAAAACTGGGAAACAATCTCCTAAGCAGTTTCAGCTTCATCACTGACTCCGGTTCTGCATCTGAATTTTTCCACTCTTGCTTCCTTAATCTCTGGCTGCTAGCACTTGGCAGAAAACGTATAGCATGATGCAGAGGACCCTTGAGGAACACCACAAGAGACTGGATTCAGTCTGACCCGGATATAGGTCTGAGCATTTTGGAGCAAGGACCTGAAGATTGCCAGGACAGAAGAAGAGGTAAGTGATTGAGGAGACAGCTGGTTAAGCTTCAAGCTGCAAGTACTTCCTCACAGAAACAAAAAAGTAGCAAATGTGGAAGCAAACTGAAGGTAATACTCAAGTTTCCTTTCAGGTGGACATCTCGGGTTGTATTTTTTTAAAGAGCCTATAATCATACTAGGACACCATCTCACATCAAGGACTACTTGACAATAGCATTACCATTTTTAAGAAGTGTGCAACTTTTTCTCTGCCTTGTCGTGACAGTCCAATATTATGTAGAACAATGAAAAGACAATTTTTTATGTTATGGTCTTAGACTTGTATGAAGAGAAGTCAGCAGACATTACAGAGACAGAGGAAGTTTCCTTTCTACTTTGTCAGAAACCTAGATACTTCTAAAAACAAATACTAAAACCAGGCAGAGCGATAATTCTAGTTTTAACAATCTTGGCAAACTACCTGTAAAAGTATCTTAATATAGTCCTTGACGCTAGTTACTTTACAGATCTTATTTATATTGACCACAGTTATCAGCACTTGCTTATAGAGCATCCTCTGACAAATCATCTGTGAACTTATATGCGGTATCCGTATACTGCCAAAGGTCCTATATGCTACAAAGTTTTAAAATCTTGGTGATGCAAATATTATAAACTAAATTCCATGGAAGACTTCATGTATCGGACTTCCTGCTGGCAAGGTGGCTCTGAAGGTCTAAAGCCAACCAAATGCAAACCACAGGGATCCGGGTGGATAAAAGGCCAGACTAATTTGTGCCTAAATAACTTACTGTACATCACAGAGCAGCTCAGTGTTAAGTCTCAGAACTACGCCTAGCCACCAGGTTATAAAACACAGGCTGCAGCAGAGAAGGGTGCTTGGCTCTCTGGAACAGAAGCCAGCTAGGGGGATGCTGAGACCAACACAAGCTTATCTTCTTTGGCTGCATCTGGCAAAATCAATGCAGATAGCAACAGTTATGTTTTAGTGAATACCAGGAAAAGTTGAAGATACAGGCCAAGTCCGAAGATGTTACTGAAATTGTACAGTCACTCTCAAAAACGCAATTAATGACGTAACAATTTTTTGAAGGATCTGGGATAGTATAGTATTCTATAGTTTAAAGGAAGTTTTTGCCTGATGAAGCCTTCTGTCGTTTTACATTATTTGAATCTCAGTGGAGAAAAAGAGTTTACTGCAAAATGCTGTGCATGAAGTGCCATGGCTTGGTTTCATTTGTGTACAGTACTGTAGGGACGGGTGGGTTGGTTTTTTTTCCCCTCCCTTCCCAAAGGAAATCTCTACATTCCTAAGTACGAAAAGGGGTAAAGAACACTCTCAAAAGAATAATCTCTCTCAAAAAATAAGGATCTCTACAGTACATAACATTAAACTGATTGCTCATCAGTTGAACGTCAATGACATTGATATTACTGTATTTTTAAAGGAATTGATCCATTTTTCTGTACTGTGTGTTACCTCTTTAAAATGTTTATCTCCTGATTTTTCCCCACAAATTTTAGTAGTCATATTCCATTAGAGACCAAAGTATACTAACTGCAACCATAAAATGCAGTTTTGTTCTCATTACTTGTTCTGCTGAAGTCCTTAAAACCTGCCTCTAATCTCATGCAGACGAGTAAACAAAGCTTTAAGAAACATCAGGACATCAGGCTGTTGCACAAATACAGATACAACAATTTCTGTTAAGAAGTCTCCCGAATGTGTGTTTTCCTGGAGGTAACCTCTGCCACTACTTGTAACAATAGAAAGCCTTTATGAAATTAGGGGCTATGTCCCACTGATTTAAGTTAATTTCAGTCTAGAAATCTGCTTTTGCTCTTGGAAAAATTACAAAACATTTTCATCTCTTCTCCTAGGATTTTCCTTCCAACAGCACACCGTTTCAGAATATAGTCAATCTGCATACTCACTCTAAGCCACTAGCAGCAAAGCACTTCAAATGAATTGTTATAACTTCAGGCATTTTATCGAATAAAAGGCTGCGTTCTGCTTCTGTGTAATGATGGCAGTTTTCGCAGAAATATTTATCCTCTCCCACAATCCTTTCCACTGACGCAAACTGTGAAATTGCCCATTTAAGAGTCTTCATTTCTGTTTTTGGCTCTGGAGAAACTGTAAGAGACAATCATTACATTCACAGATATTCCATTATTTACATTTCCAATGCATCCCACCAGAATAACAACAAACAAAGATATGTCAAGACCTGTTCAAAAACTACTATCGACACTGTAAAGAACAGTCAATACTTATGAAAATGTATTCACACCTTTGAATCATTTCAGGAAGTGATGAAAATACCACTTAATGGATATTATAACTTAAAACCTACAGTTTTCACCAAAGCTCATCTTCAGATCACATGTACTAATTCTGCTGCCATGTCTGGAAATTGGGTGCATGTATTCGAGACCAGAATTTCACTCATTAAGGCAAACTTCCAAAATAATCAGAAAGTTCCCTTTCACTTTTTACATTTTGCCTTCCCCAACAGCTTCACACTGCTAATGACAAGATCACCTATGCCGTCGGTAGTGTTTTATGTAAGAACACCACCATACACACACTTAACTCTGAAGTCCTTCAGCAAAAAGCAGGGGGGGCAAAAAGAGTAAAAGCTGCTCCAAATTAAGTCCATGCGAACTAAAATTACTTTAAAATTCTGAATTTCAAAATATATTGTTGCCATGCTTACTTTTGAAAACAGCTAAAAACTAAGTACAGATCACCAAAATTTGTGAAAGGGACCAGAGGACTAACATTTACAAATACAAAACAAATGCTATTAAGGCAACGACAGTCTAAAATACTGAAAAGACAATTTTTTAATTAAATTAACAAAAATACGGTTTCCCCTTTATTTTATTTTTGAGAAAAAAATGCAGATATTTCTTATAAAACGAAGAAAAAGAATAATAATTTCTTATCTGGGAAGAAAGGAAAGACCCAAATCAAAGAAAACACCTATTATAAGCAGGAAAATATGTACGTAAGTGAAGGACTGTAAACAGTCCGTGTTATGTGTTAAGACCTGAAACAATTTTAATACTGTCCGCATCTGCCTACATTATCAGCGCTGTGTTTCCAAAGTCTGAAGTTAATCAGGACAAGAGATACCAGAACAGCCTCTAATTTTAACTGGCACAAACAGGAGCAGCATTCCTTGATAACTACGGCACTGTCCTCTCTCAACAGCTTGGCTGAAGCAGAAACGTCCACCAGCCTTTTCAGTAATTACTTACTTTCAGAACTCTCTTCAGTTTTAGAAAGTTCATCTTCTTGCACTGGAACGCTGATGTCCTGAAAATCTTCTCTTCTCTCAGTAAAGCACTCGCACTCCAAGCATCTTGTTCTCAATACTAACTGGCCCTGGAACAGTTTCTCCACTAGTTCAAAAACAGCCAGCTCTGTACCTAGAGAAAGTACATGCCAGATCATTTATCAAGATGCATTTTATTCAAAAGACACTTCAGAACCTGGCTATTCTTCTTCCAATATCACTGTGTTACAGACATGGCCTTCTAGGGATTCCAGATAGGTATTTAAAAAAAAAAAAAAGGCTGCTTACCACATGCCATTTTCACAGTATCATCTACTGGTTACTGAAGGAGCCTCCTTCTCCTGGCCCTCAAACTTTAATTTCTGTTTTAAGTTTAGGTTCTCATTTTATACTTGAAGTGTGATGCTGTCACGTTCTGGAAAATTTGTCATCAACGCATTGCCTTCTTAGTATGGACTTTTGGTCTTCTCAGGGAACATCACACTTGTATTTTTGCCTGGTCTCTATTTATTCTCAGTCCTCTCCTCCAATACTGTCTGAACTTGTTGGCCAGTTTTAGCCATTACTGGTGATAATAGAAACCTGGTAATATTCTGACTTTTTTAAAATTGTACAATAATTACATAATGTTAGAGAAATATGTCTTAAGATCTAAGCTAAAAAGGTCAAGTTAAAAAAAAAAACAACACACAAACATGTATAAAAATAAATGCTCTTTCATAAAATTTTTTTTCAATTCCTGAAAATGTAATTTTCTATTTAGAGAGATCTGCTGGCTATGCAGTCTGAAGGCTGACTTTCCACGCATAGTAATTTCTTAATCATACTCATTTTAAGCCCATTAAACTTGTTCACCAACCTTCCTTTTTTGGTTCCTTTTCAGTTCCTTTTTCATTATGGCTTTCCACAGGAGACACTGGTTCGTGATATTCTTCTTTAATATTGTTACCATTTTCACACTTCACAGACGACTCTTCAAGCTCACAGTCTTCATATTCTTTCCCTGGGTCTTTAGATCCCAAGTGTGTAGTTAACTTTCCTAAACTATAAAATTTAGACAGAATACTAGGTTGTTTGCATGAAGATTTTAACCAGTTTAATCTAAGCCGTGACTTCTTCTGTGTTGGCTTTGCACTCTCATTTTCACTGGAACACTTGGCAATGGCATCAGTTTGATTTTCTAGCTTTTCTCCTGTTGCTTTTCTCTTTGACCTGGTTTGTCTTTGATTTTCTTCTGCTGCAATTTGCTCTTTTGATACTTTGGATTTCTTCTTTGCATTGCCACCCTCAGCATCACTTTTTCTTTTCCCATTTCCTTTGAGTAGCTTGTCTTCAGCTATCTCTCCAACGTGACTACTTGGTACATCCTCCTCCTCCTCAGCATGGTTGCTAGTTCCATTGCTCTCATTGTTTTGATTAAGTTTTTCCTCCAGTTTAGCTGTAGGCTCTTCCATGGGCAGTTTGTTCAATTCTTCCTTCTTCAGAAGCTGACATGTTTCTTGAATGTTACCCAGGATACACTGCAGAACCTCCTGGGCATCATGCTGCAGGTAGCCTTCATACATAGGGTTGAGCTCTCTATTAAAAGTAAATGAGCAAAGCAATGAAGGCTGGTTATTCTTTGCTAATTGGCTAACATGATTTGAGATTTAAATTAGGGAGTTTAGATATAAAAGCAGGGGAGGATTCTCTCCAGGCCTAGAAAAAAGTCCTCTCTGTCACCGGTAGCTGTGGGACGGTAGCTACAGCCTTATGCTTTTAAACATACATTCAACTGCAACCCAGTAGTGATCCCTTCTCAGGTCAATGAGAACACCTACATACTTAGGGCTAAGTACTGTTTTACATCTGCTGCTGGATTTAAATTATATTCTTACAAAATGAAAATTTACTTTCAAGTTCACAATATCACAGGGGTAACAAACACAGAAAAACTTACTTCCTACTTAAGACCCAAATTTAAGACCATCCACCTCCCGCAAGTCTCTAATGCTGTACTGTACAATGACCTCAAAACTTCAGGTGAAAATTCTGACAACGCGTTTAAGACATTTTGTACCTAAGGGTATTTAGTAGCCTTCGTGGCTGAGTAGCAAGTTCATCTGTGTATTTTTCTGGGTTTAAGAGAAAGCTGGCTTGAAGCTGCTCAACTGAAAGAATCAACGAGTGCAAACTGCAGATTAGTTCGTAACTTGCCAGCGGATCTTCTTTACAATTTCCCTGCAATAACAATATTAAAAGAATAGAAATACTTGCAGTTTTGTACGTGACAACAAGTTAAAACGTTTTCTCTCCTGCCCTCACTTAGTTTTCTAACAGACATTTGACAGATTTTTTTGTCTGCTACGGGAATTAGGCGAGTTTCAGAGAACATATTGCTCTTGCCAGTAGGAAACAAATATAAAACCAGATTAGCTGGTATTTTAAAAACGCAAACCATCTTTACCCAAACTCCCAATTTCCATCCGCTCAAAGTACTGTATCATAATTATCTTAATGTCAGAAGCACAGTGAGATATAGTCTCGCATTTCTTCTGCTAAACTCGTGCTTACAAGTTTACAGACGCTCTGAACACTCAAGCTTGAACACAAGTTCAAAACAAGTCACATGTATCTTCACCTGAAATAGCACTGTAGAAAACAATACTGCAAAACTTCTTACAAACAGAAGAAATCACAGCTAAATTCTTACTACACTCCTGGCATGCAGCCTCACTCATACAATTACAAGTACAGGAACGTGTCGTGAGGTACGCTACCTTTTCTGCTTTTTGCTCTCCTTCATCCTTCAAAGATTCTTTCTTCTTTGAAATTATATTATATAAATGTTTTACTCCAGTTTTAAAACCAGGGCAAAAATATAATACCTGAAAGCAACAGTTCAAAACAAGAGAATAATCGGTAGTAAGAAGTTATGGAACGTACATACCCACATTTACGATCAAACTGGCTTTGCGCCTCTCAAGGCTGCTGCACAGCACGTGAAGATGCAGGATTATTCATAGCAGGGAGGTGCCCAGAGTATGTCAACTGAAAAATTATCCAATCGAGGCAACCTCAGGTGCACACATTTCCTGCAGTATCATCTCCCCCCACACACACACCCTATAATTGGACTCCCTTCATACTACATCCAGACATCTATGTAATATCAAACTACAAATCTCATCCACTTGTGCTTAACCAAAAGAAAATCATCTTTTTGAGGCCCCCTGAACATGCTCTTACCTGAAGTACACTGTTAAGGTAACAAGTGTTACCCAGATTGTTCAAGCCCACAAAAGGCAACATGTTGTCTTTTTTCTCACAGCTAACGAGCGAGGGAGGCTGTGCTGCAGGAACAACCTGATCACTATTAAATAGAGAAAAGAGTGCATAAGAGACAATTTTTGAAAATTACTCCTTCTGGTATGCATGCACATCTCTCTCCTGGCCACCTACCATCTCAGAGCTAGCTTACAGAATTAAAACCATGTAAAAGTGTTTCTGAGAGCATCCGTACGGCTATGCTGGGCACTCAAACACAGCCTGCTCAAATGTAACAATTCTCTTCAGCAACTTACACAAAAATAGACAGGTTTACAAGAAGCAGGCAAATCTGCTGTTAGTTCCAGTACATATTTTTCAAAAAATATCAGGAGGCTGACTTAAGGAACAAAAAAGTTCCCTTTAAGATACTTCTGTATGTTCTCTGTTCATTCCTAAGGCAGTGCTAAGAAAAACGTGTCTAGCACATTATTTTGTACTACCCCAGAATCTACTCCAGATTCAAATCACTTCATTTCTGGAAGCAAACCAAAAGGATAAAAACCAGCCAAAAAAAAAAAACCCCAAAAAATCACAATAACCCGGAACCGATGAACCTGGCACATCATACACAGTGATAATGCACCATACTGACACAACAGAGCCACATTTTAAAGTCTCCAACACATTTGTAATTGACCATGATTAAGCAACTTTTCTTTTACCCATTTCAATTTCCTCACTAGCTGCAATGAAATGAGTTGACAGATTTGTTCAGGGCTTGAAACACCCTAATGAACAACAGTAAGCAGCATAATCAATTATTTTCCTTGCAGAGAAATAACCTTTGAAATGCAAAATTTTTTCATTAAAACTCATTTTTCAAAAACATACATTTTAATATACTTTAACTAATTCAGCATCAGAATAACTACCTTTTATCAACTTCGAATACGGTAACTTCTTCCAGTTATTAAAAAGTTTATGCCAGCTAAGCATCCACAGTGCACCAAACTTGTTTTCTTAAATACGAACAGTTCTAGAAATCGTTATAGTGAATAGTTCAGTTTGATTAACTTGGCTTAAGGGTTTATTCAGTACACATTGAAGCGCATACTTATGCAAGAATATACAACTTAAATGTGTGGATGGAGCGGCGTTGCTTATCCATTACATCAGACTCGTTGAGCTACCGGACTACTTTCACAATATTGCCAGAAACGCTTATTCAGAGCGAAACCCTTACATACATCTCAGAGCCTCTGAATTCGGAACTCTTTTGTTCATTTTCCTGGGACTCTGTAAAATCCAGCGCTCTTTTCGCTTCCTTCTTTTGGAAGAGCTTCAGCGACAGCCTGTTCTTCTTCGAGGGGCTCCCTCTCGCAGGCCCGGTGCTGTCACTCGGCAAGACCCCGGGCATCTTTCCTGGCGGGCAGGTGAACGGGGGAGGCGGCCAGCCCGGCCGGGAAGCTGCGCTCGCCTCTCACACCTGGCGCGCGCGCACACACAC
Organism: Phaethon lepturus; assembly: GCF_000687285.1. Classification (NCBI taxonomy): domain Eukaryota; kingdom Metazoa; phylum Chordata; class Aves; order Phaethontiformes; family Phaethontidae; genus Phaethon; species Phaethon lepturus. The sequence continues at coordinate 89,760 of NW_010513273.1, forward strand.
ACACACAAACACACACACGAGTCGCCATTTACTTTTAGTACGGGAAACAGCAACGGCGCTGGAGCAGAGCGCGGCCCCGGAGCCCCCG
>NW_010513274.1:0-25948 GCF_000687285.1 Phaethon lepturus
ACTCGGCTGCTGGGGCACGGAGCGGTGGGGGGAGCCAAAATAACTCCCTTTAGTCAGGGCCACACCGGGAAGGGGGAGGAATAGCATCTCCCTGGCAGAGGCACCCTCTTCTCCGCTGCATCTGGTGTTGGGCACGGGGATGGTAGCTCGTCAAAGCCATTTGGCACCTGTGGGAGGGAAGCTATTGTGGGAACGTAAACACCTTCTGGTTGGGTTTGTTTCGATGACTAGAACCGGAGCTGGTAAGAGTCAAGGGAGAGGCATTGAAGTCCTCTGGTGGCTGAGGGTTTCTCTTGCTCTGCTGATCTGAAACACGAGCTGAACCAGAAACATGCAGGGTTGGAACTGGGCACTGTCCTCCTCCCCGCAGAGGGATGGTAACGATGGGTGGAACTCTTGCCTGGGATAAAATGGGGCACTTTTGGTTCTTAAACCTGCGACTGCCTCCTCTCAGTGTTTCACAGGTCTGGCAGTGTTCTTGGGGGAGTCGAGAGCCATATTCCCCTTTCCTACAGGCCCCAAACCAGCTTCTCCACGCTAGTTTGTGGCTAGAAACCAAAATGACTTTACCAAAGCCTTGAAATTTGCATTTGGCGAGACCCAGCTGTCCTTCTTGAGCTTCTCCGGTAGAGAGCAGCCAGGTTTTTTATTTATTATAATGCAATATGCCGAAGCTTCCCAGTCGGTGTGACAGCACCTGTCATCCAAGTCACAGCAAGGAAAGAAGAAACCGACGGGAAGACTTGCGGCTGAACCCTGACTTCGTGCAGTGCTCCTGGTGTGTTGGTGTTTTGCACCTCAAGCCCCGCTGCCTGCTACTCTGATGCTGTTTTAGAAGTATTTAGGGCCAGATCACTGGACACTGCCACGAAGGAAATTACTTTAATCATTGCAGTGGCGTTGGTGAAGTATTGTCTAGTGTGGATGTCTGTATGCGCTCGATTTTCTGGTTCCTTAGCTGTGTCCTTTGGGCAGTTTTGAAGATAGACATCCGACATACCTGCTTTATCTTTGCTCACCATGTGAGCAGGCACGGGGAAGTCATACCTGTCAGTCCGATAAAGCCAGTTTTGTGAGGAAGAAGAGAGCACTTGGGTCTTTACTGAACGCGGCAGTCGCAGTGCCTCAGCATGGGCTGAGCATCCAGGGGCAAGACCCTTGGGCCTTTTGCTTTGGGGCTTCCTCCGAGATCTTGATCTTTTCCTGTGCTTGCCCGACTTCTGAACGGAGAAGGAGGAGCCAGCATCAGAAGGCTTAAAGGGTTTCAGGAGCGTTACTTGAGAGAAAATATGCAAGTAAATGAGTAAATCTCTTCTCCCTTCCTGGTGGAATAATTGCCATTGTTCGCTCCTCTGGCGAGCGAGATATTGGCTAACGCGTGTTTCCCACAGGATTTGAATTCTGGTTGTGACAGAGCCTCTGCTGCGTGACGTGTGCGATACGTGACGTATGTTCGCCTTGGCTGATCCCTGATGGTGCAGGCTTTAAACCTCCGAACTCAGCCCCACCTCTGTGAGACTCGGGGCCTCTTTAGGTGGTCGTCCGCTGTGTTTGGGCAGTGTTTGGACTTTGGGTGGGACCTGGTTTTCTCTGCAGCTTCTGGAGAGGACAGGTAGAGCTGGGGATGACGAGAGCTGTGAGCGAGGAGAGCGATCCTGAAACGGGTGCTGGAAGGGCTCGGATGCCGGAGGAGCAGCTCTGCGGAAGGCAGGGGACGAAAGGAGGCTGGCGGTTGTTTCGGGCGTGAGGTTTTGCTTTGCTCCACGGTAAACCTTAAACCACCTCAAGCCCTTGCATGGCTTTTCGGGGCGCTGTCGCCCTCAGTGGCCTATGGTGCAGTTTGCCCCGGGGGGGCTATTACTCTATCGCTGGCATCATCCAGCGTAGATAAAGGGAATGTGGAGGATTTGAAACCCTTCCCGGGCCGGGGAGGCAGCGGTTCCCGCTATCCCTACCTCAACGTGTATTTAGCTCTCTGGGGAAACACCCAAAGAGATTTTCTCATTTTGCTGCTTTTGCTTTGAAGCAGCATCTGCCAAAAAATGCTAATGTGGGATTTCAGTTGTTTGGCCCTTTGTGCCTTGGGTGCCGTGGCTGCTTTATAATTACGGGTCCGAGGGAGTTGAGAGTTCATTGTCACCCTGGCTTCAGGCCCCTCCCTGGAGTCCACAGACAAAAGAATTGCTCTCAAAATGGCTCAGTCATTTCTGGGCACAAGAAAATCATCCCGACAGTGAGGTGAGAGCAGGGTCCCGACTGCTGAGCCCTTAATGTAGGTGTAAAACGCCCAGAAAGACTTAACCCCCCACCCCAGATTCCTGCAACAGGGACAAAGCTTTCTTGATCCCACCTCGTCAAGACCAAGCGTGCAGGAGGGAAGATGAGTTTATTAAGTAGACATGTCTGAATGGCTCATCATCCTCAAGCTTAAAATAGGATTGTCAAATGACTCCAAGTCCCGTTTCTGTTCTAAAAGTCTCTCTTCTTCCCATCCCTCAGCTGTGAGATCTCTGTGGGTGTCACAGGTTAGTATCGTCAGCCGGGTCCTGTCGCCCAAACTCTCGCCGTCCCTTTCGGTGCTTGTGTGTGATGCCCACCCCGGCGTGGGGCAAAGCTCCTTTTCTTTAAGATGGAGACAAAAGATTACTGTTGAAAGAACAAAGGTAGGAGCCAGCTTGTCTAAATAAATGACAGATTTGTCTGTCGGAGGGAAGCTTGTCTGGCAAAGCGGTAGCTGGAAAGCGAGTGAGAATCGTGCGGTTTTGGGGGGGCACTGATGACCTGGAGTACCATTTCCTGAATTATAACTGCATTTCCCTTTGGAAAGTAAAAGCCGTTCCTCCCTCCCTCCGGCTCCGCCGTGTATTGTTGAAAGGGGCTGCTCAGTGTTTTGTTTCTCCTCCCTGCCACCCCCGTTAGCCCTGCAGGATTGAAAAGCCCTTTTTTTTTTTGTTTGTTTTTCGTTTGTTTTTTTTTTTTTTTTGGTTTTGGTTTTTTGTTTTGGAGACAGAGGTGAATTAATGCCTCTTGCGCTGCTTCCCTGTGTTCACCCAGCGCTTTCCTCTCCAGGACTGGGGCTTCGTTTTCCCCCAAACGAGGTTTCGTACTCATTCTTGCCCTTTCTTGATCACTATGTAATTGTGGTGATTAAAAGTATTATCTCACCGCATCCCTGCGGACTCTGCCTTGTTTAAAAAGCAGAGCGCTCCCAGGGCAGATAGATACCTTACATCTGACCTAAATCTTACTCCTCTGGGAAAGGGTTGTTTATCTTCCCCCAAATTAAGAAGGTGGCGCAGCAGGCGGGATGCTAATTCTGGTTTCCCTGTCGCCAGCTCCCTCAGGGGTCGGTTTTGAGCAGATCCCATAATTGCTCAGCTGGAATAGAGGCTGTTGACATGCTTCCTTCCCGGGGCTTGGTGATGTTTGCAGAGCAGGCGGGAAAAGAAATGCTTGGAGCATTTATCGTCAGGATTCCTATCCCCAAAGTAGCTCCCGATAGCCGTAAAGCTGGACTTTAAATTCACCCTGGAAAACCCATTGCCTTTGTATTTCCTGAATAGATATTGCTGTCGGGGAGCGGGGGTCAGCTTAAATTTTACATCACTGACGTGTTTTGGTGGAAAGCTGTAAAATCCGTGGTCTTCGGCCGATGGTAGGATTAATTTTCAAGTGGCGGAACGTTGTGCAAAGCCGACGTGCTGGAAGGTGCTGCTGTAGGGAAGGAGGACCTCCCCAGCTTTTCCACAGGTTACAGGGGCCGGAGTTACCATCCAACGTTCCAGAAAGTGGTCTTGTCCCAAAACGTCTTCCACAAAAATTAGTCTGCCACTGTCTCCTGCTGGGGAACGTGAGGTAACGTCGTTCCTCCTCCCCCCGAGACAGTGTTGCTGTGGACCGTATGGAAAAGCAATAACAGCAATACTTGCCGGCCGGCGTCTCGCCCGGCTGCGTTAGCCCTTGCTCACACGTGCTTTGTTTCCAGCCCCTTCCCTGAAGCTGGAGGTAGTTTTGCTGAGCTTGCTCACCCATTTATTTTCTTCTAATGGTGATTTTTGCAGTTCCGTGGTGCTCTGACTCCCAAGCAGCTCGATAATGAGGACCGAAGAGTTTGTGTGTCCGCCCTACCTCAGAGTTGGTATTTGGGGGGCAGTGGGAGGGCATGGCTCCGGCCAGAGGGCTGGTCTCAGGAGAGGGGTGGTGGGGAAGAAATACGGCCGGTGGTCAGGAGCAGATGCTGGAAACTTCTCGCTCACTGTCCTCTTGTCTTCAGAGTTTCCACCCTTTAGTCCTGCCGTCTGCCTGCTGGTCCGTGGGCTGTCTCCGTCCTTCGCAGCTGCTGAAACCATCAGGCATCCGAGGCTCGTTTGCCTCGGAGGTTTTTTATTTATTTCAAATGTTTTCAGTGGAGAGAGTAACTTGTCAGTCAAGACGTGTTTGTGTTTCTGTGCCCATTCAGGCAGGGTTTTGTTTGTCGGTGCTCTTGTGACTGCTGATCTTTGGTCAAGGTCTGCTGTGCTGACGAGACACGAAGGAAAATGGGTTTCTTCCCAGCCCTGGTGAGTTGTGTTGGTTTTGGACTGGCGCTCCCAAATAACTAGTTGCCGTGAAGCACATCTTTTCCTGGAATTGCTGGGATAAGCCCCAAACGGTGGATCCAGAGTTTCAGTGAGGTCAGCGCCCGTCTGCTGACGTGAGCACTGACCTGAGCTCACCAGCCTCCAGGTGAGGGAAGACCAAACCTCATTCTCTTTGGTATGTTCTCTTCTCGCCTTTGGTGAACACCTCTTTGGCTCGCCGCTGCAGAAGGCTGAGGAGCTGCTTGCTTTTTTTTTTCTTGATTTCTAGATGACATGCCTGGCCTCAGCTGTCTTCTGAAAATGCTGGTAACCCTGTGCGTGGAAACCTGTTCTTAATTCTGCCCCTAGAATAAAAAAACTGCTTTATTTCTCCATGGCTAGGTGTGCTGACCTCACAAAGCACTTGGCTTGCTGGTGAAGAGAGATTGAGGAGGGTTTACTGTTTCTGCAAAGCAGCGAGAAGTGTCTAGATAACGTTACAGAGATTGCGTCTCCTCTATCTTTCTCTGGGCCTTTTCCCAACGCGTCACCCGCTCGCTGGCGGGGACACGTCAGCGGTGTCCAGTGGCTTGCAGGAGCGTCCCGTCCTGAGCCTGCATCGACAGGCTGATAAAACAAGTGTAGGGGAGAGGGAGGGAGATGTGCTAAGCCGGGGCGTTAAATCGGTCACGCGTACGTCAGCTGCCGACTGCTAACGGTGGTGGGGAAGAGAACCCCGAAGAGGAATCTACGACGTGCGAGAGCTCTTTATCTAGAAACTGAATTCACGAGTGGTTTACGGCAGCTTTGATGCCGTTGGTTTAATGTCCTCAACGTAATTTATGGGACCAAATCTATCGACGCAGAGAATTTCAAAATTATTACTCACTGCTTGGCCTTCTGGCCAAGATCAAGTGTCTGTAAGTGTTTTATCTTGCTCTGGAGGGCTGTGTTCTGTGCTGGCAGGGACGGGCTGCGTGATCTCACGGGTTTTCTTCCCTCTCCAGCTGCTGTGATTAAGAGCGTTGGCTTTGACTTTTAGTTCGGGCCAGACTTCTCTAGTTTTCCGTAAGAGCTTCCTGAGAGAAGCAAATGAAATATTGAGGCTCTTATCCTCCAGATCCATGGACGAGGTTTTTGTTGTGCGTGACTAAGGTGCCTTGCTCAGAAGTGTTTTGCTTGCGAAGTTTGGACCTTTGTTTTCTTAACCAGTGGAAATAGGCTTTCTTTTCGTGTTTCTTTAACTTTCTTGGGGAAAATGTCTCTTGTTTCTTCAAGTAGCTGAAATATCAGTTCACCATGACAACGGTATAACCTTTTTGTTTTTCCTTGTATAGATTTCAGCTTTTTGTGCTGCTCGGTGATGTCGTTTCGAAGAGGTAGATGTAATTGCATATATGTGCTTAAAAAAAAGCATGGTTTCTTCCTCTCCAGTAACCAGCAGCAAAACGCCATACTACGTAACTGCCTTGGCTTTTGAGGATTGACAAAACTTGGTGGGTTTTTTTCCCCTAAATAAGCTGCTACCGCTCTCAACAAAAGCTGCTGTTTTATTGAAGTGTGTTGTGTAAGCGCTCTCCTGACATCTAAACAGCACTCCGCATCCCTGTGCGCACCAGCAGGATTGTTCCAGCGCGGCTTTTCTGCTTTGGTTTCTGCCTGGTTTGCACTTTGAAGAAAAGAAATCTCGCTGCTGTTCCCGTTTGCAGCCGTGGCCTTGGGCTGGGGGGAACGATCCCAACAGACTCTTTTTGGGGGGATTTGCAGGCAGAGAACAAAAACGTGTTGGGGGATTTCTGGGCAGACAGCGACTTGGATGTGTCCACAGAGGCTCCGATGTACTACACGTCCTCCAGGTAGTGCGTGGCGGGTCTGAGGCTTGGTCTCACGACTGACTTCTGTGCGCTCAGAAGTGCTCTTACCCACCGTGCCACCGCCTGCCCGCAGAGTCCGGGCGAGGAGGGAGAGAGTAGTCCCATTTTTGAGCATCCAGAGGGCCTGTTCGGGGAAAACCCAGCTGCCCCCCTCGCCCTGGCCACTCGTTTGGCCGAGATGAAGCCCGCAGCCAGCGGCAGGAGCGGGGCGGAAGGGCAGTGCATGCCGGTGTGGTGTGTCCTGGCGCTCGGCTTGCCCTGCTGGGACGCCGGAGAGTTCAGCTTGATGCTGTGTTTGGGTGTGTTAACGTTTTCACTTTTTATTTTTGTCTAAAACATGAGGCGCAGCTAAAATCTGTCGGAGCGGCTCTATTTAAAAATAGAGCAAAGCCAGTGTTTGTCCTGGCTACGCTGAATTAGCGTGCTCTTCTGCTAGACAAGATGAGCAAGGGTCTGACCCGGGTGCTGTATGTGCTCCTTCCAGTGAAGTATTTGTCTGAACCCTTTGACCAGCTGCCGTTGGCACAACTTTTTAGCTTTTTTTCCTTAGCATTTATGTCACGGTCGGTAAGAGTATACTATCTGTTGCTGGCTGAAAATAATCCTGGACAGCTAAGGCCGGTGGAAGGCAGACGGCTATTTATTTAGGTTGATTCAGCTTCCAATAAACAGCTCTGAGGAATGCTCTGAAATTGCCCGTAGGGATTGCTCCCAGAATCACGAAAGAAAGAAGAAAGGAAACTTTTTGGGACACAATGAATTCATTTTTGAACAGGACTTTCTAACCCTGAACTGCTTCCTTTGGACAGAATTAACTGTTTAGGTCTCTCGAGCCGTTTTTTCAGTTGCCAGTCTGGGTCAGGATTGCGACTGATGAATTCTTTCATTTTAGAGATGTTTAAACTGAAATAGCGGTTTTCTGGAAATTATTTCATGTTGTTATGCTTATGCCATTGAATTGAACACCTTCACTACTCCAAACAGGCTGTGTGTGGCATGACACAAAACTGCCTTTACAGAGCGATGAAGAGAGGTGGAGATAACTGAAGTGTTTTCATACGGAAACCTCCGAGCCTTATTCTCTGACCTCTGCCGGTAACGCTTTTGGTAATCGAGAGAGCTTGTTTTTGCAGAAGGACGCACGATAGACCCGTACGTAGCTTCAGTCCTGCCTGGGAGCTGAGCAGACCCCGTCGGCCGCGTATTCATCCTCGCGCTCGGGCGTGGATAAGAGTTTTGTGTCATGGTCAAACAGGAATTACCTATTTCCCAATCAGCAGCAAACTTGTTTGGGAACTAGCGGGAGGGAAGCGGGGGAGCTTCCTGCCGCGGAAGCTGGGTGTGCTGGGACCGGAGCGATGCTGCGACCGCACCGACGCTCTGACCGCACGCTGCGCCTTTCCCTTCTTGACTCACCCTTTCTTGTAACCGGCCCGATTGGGAGCATCGTTGTTGCTTCCCAAATCACTACGTGAAAGGGTGGACCGAGATGCCGCGCTCGCGGGGCGCCGTGGGAAGAGAAGGTGAAGCTTGATGCTCTGCTCTGTGCCGAGGTGCTGTACCTCTTCCTTAAAACCAGGGTGAAGCCTCCAGGATAAGGATACCCCACGGCATCGCAGGGGACGGGTCAGACCCGCTTTGGGACGCTAGCTCTTCGACCGAGGCTCGTTGTGTGTTCTCACGTTTAGTGTTTGTTTTGTGCGATTAAGGCAGCGCAGAGATTTGGTTAAATCCTAATGGAATACCGTTTTGCACGGATGATTAAATGCTAACACCGCGAATCTCCAAGGTGATGAGGCTGGCGGTGCTGCTTCAGGGCTGCTTAAATCATGGGGCTTTTAGAGGTTTCGGTGTACACAATTGCAGGTATTTGCTTAAAAAGAGAAGACTTAATTGCTATTGAACAGGCGTTATATTGTGGTGCCTGGGACGCTTCCTCCGTCCCCGTGTCCTGATGGATCTCGCCACGGTCAAAAGCCTCGTGGCGAGGTGTGGAGTTGGGCTTGATTGGTTTCACCGTAACACACCAAGTCACAGAAGCTTCCTTCCAGCTGGGGATGCTCCGGGGCTGGGCCGGTGGCGGGGGGAGAGGGAAGGGTGACGCGGGGCGGCCGGCTCCGAAGAGCCCCGAGCGTGCCGGGAGGAGGAGAGCTGGCTACGAGAAGCTTCAAACGCAAAAAATGAGAGCTTGTCGGGACAAACTTTCTGGTCTTTAAAGGGAGATGAGAGGGGGTGGGAAGGCGGTTGGAGCCAGTCGTTCTGCGCTGGCTTTGTTTAGCGAAAAGCGTTTGTCACAGATTTTTTTTTTTTTCTTCTTTGCTTGTTTAATATGTATTGAAATGAGAACTTTGATCATTCGATAAGGCTGCTGGATCTTGCTGCTAAGTACCTCTGTTCCTTTTGCTGAAACGCTGCTTTCGCGGAGCTGTAGCGCTTGATGAAATCACAGCGTGAGTCTTTGCACCGCCTGTAACGGGCGAGCAGAAGGGGCTTCGCTGAGCGAGCGGTGGGTGGACCCAGAAGGATTTTTGTGTAGTAACGCTTAATCTGGTAAAACAATTACTGGATGTCGGGGGAAGCCACCCTGCGCGTACGCCGTGGTACGACGGGGGTGTTGCTCCTGGGTGGGGGCAGTTTTATAAGGCTGCGGTCACGGCTCCCACGTAAAAAAAAAAAGATTTGCTGTGTCTGAAGCGGGAAGAAAAACAAAATGAAGGCGCTTGTCTGTGTTCCTGGGCTGGAGGCAAGAAAGCACATCGCTGTTTTATGCATCTTCCTGGCAGGCGCAGTGTCCCTGTCCTGGGAGCGCTCGGCCTCACCGGTGTCGGTCTCGATCTGGCTTTGTGGTGTAGACAGACATTGCAGAGGGGCAGTGTCATCTCATTGCTGCTTTTTTTTTTTTCCTTGCTGCGTGCAAATAAAACCCCAAGATGGGAATCCAGGCCTGAAAGGTATAAGTTAGTACATCACCTCGCAGATATTTAACACCACAGTAGTTACGGAAATCTCTGGGCTTGGCTTCAAGTGGAAGGGTTGATGTTCTGGGCCTTTTTAATAAAAGGTCCTGGAAATAATTTTAAGATAAAGCGTGGTCAGCGCATCTACTGAAACACCGCAGGGCGCTTGGCCCTCCCCGTTCTAATGAAGAAATGGCAATAATGCCGAAAGCCGCGTAACTCCATCGAAGGCGGGGAAGTTGCTGCTACCAGCCCGGAAGGTGGTCCTGCGCGTTCGTGCGCAGCCGGAGGAGCGCTGGAGGCCAGCGGAGCGGCGCAGAGCAGACTCTGTCCGGTAGCACCGACACAAAACTGAGTTTGGCTGGCGGCTGGTGAGCAGAACAGCATTTCCTTGTGGCTTAACGCAGATTCTCTCTGCTCTAAGAGGAGAAGCTGGGAAGAAATCAGCTGTGAGTCAGTGCTTTTTTTCAGATGCTTTGAAACGTTCGAACTGAGGCGGTGTGCAGGCTTTTTTGTGATGCATAGTAATGGATAACCCTTTCTGAGTGTGGCTTTTTTCTTTTGACAGGATCGTCTACTTTCAAAAAATCCCTCACCCCTGAGGTAAGTTTCTGACCGACAAGCTGCTGTGTTCCCTGGCTGAGAGAAAGCCCAGTTTCAGACTTGAACGAGATTGCAGAAATAGCAGAGGTGGAGCAGGCAGTGGTAGGTACAGCAAGTTGCAGATACTCGTTTGGGAAATCAGAGCGCCTTTCCTTCCAAAGAGAATCTCCACTTAAAAAACCCAGCTTGTCCTGCAACTGAGCAGTTCTTGTGCCACCAAAACGCCATGGAGCTCTCCTGCCGCGAGCAAGACGTTCAACTCGTTTTGACTGAGAAGCGCCATTTAACAACCGCGTGTGTTAGAAGACGATGAGTCAGGAGAGCTCCTGTGGCATGAATCAGAGTAGAATTTGCCACCTTCCTAAAATGTTTCCTCAAAGACTTGGCCTTTCTGGTAGAAAGCACCGTGACCAGCCGCGGTTGGTCCAGACTTGCTTAGAGCTGATCTGTTTGTGGTGAGGGTGATCAGAAAAAAGCAAACCCTTCCAGGTGGTCTTGCATGAAGGGGTTTCTCTCTAATTAGACATCTGGCCTCAGTCACGCGGGAGTCAATGGGTTCTTTGAAGGCGTTTCAGTGCCGTTGCTGTCCCACAGGTCAGCCTGCACCATGTCCTCCCGTTGCACGCACGCAGGGACTGGGGCCTTCGGCGCTTCGCAGGCTCCATCTTTGAGAATAGCAAAATTATGCCAGGTGGTTCTGGGCAGCCACCGGCCTCTAGGACGTTGGGTTTTACATCCTTGGTTCTCACCATCTTTTACTCCAATCCTAGATGCCAGGTTCTTCTGGGCAGCCAGGCTCACAGACAATAAAGAAAGGGCACAGAGGAGTGGACTCCACAGGCGAGACTACCTATAAAAAGGTAGGTTGCCTCTTGCACAGCTCATTTGACTGTTGTCATTCTCCTCTTTGCGATGCAAGTGCTGCCTAGAGCAGCGGCGTGTCTCACGACGTTCAGCGTTAGACAGTCGGTAAAGTCTGTGACAGTCGCTGAAGAAGATCTCGGCGAAAAGGAACCAAAGGAGTGAATACGTGCTTCTTGGCTTCTGTTCTGTAGCCTTCTAAAGGGGGATTATTTTTAAACTTTGCCCGTTAGCAACACTTCCTAGGCCTCTTCTGGCTTACTGGGTGCTTTCTGTGCTCTTTGGGCACAATAGTTTCTATAGATCTTGTGGCATTACTGGAATTTGCTTTACAAAGGGGAGATTGTTTGGGTATTTTAAAAAGCCTGTAAATGTGGGTATTTTGTGGATGCTGCTTTTGGTTTATTGGACTTGATCAGAATGGGCCGACTTTCCCTGAACTGAGGTTGACTTCTAGGATGTAGATTAAACGGGTAATGGCTTGATGTGGGCATTTCACAGCTTTGGGTAGGCGAAGCTTCTGGTCTGAAGTCTCTACTCCAGATGTACCTCCGTCTGGCTGTCGGGTATCAGAGCGGAAGGGAGGAGTTCAAATGGTATTTCCACAGAAGCCGGCTTTTGTTACACTGCCCTTTTTGAAATGGCTTATGTCTAGAGGATTGGGATCCAGCTTTCAGCTTCCCAGCAAATTCCAGATACAAGGTTAGACAGCAGTAATGGGGGAGAAAAGTAGAAGCTAATGGAAAATGCCCAAAATGTTTCTTGCAAGAGTCCCAGAAACCTGGTGAGACACTGCATGGGATTTATCTGGGAATGAGACTAATGGCAATCTGTCTGTTTTCCATCCCCTCCTTTTCCAGGGGTGGTAAGTTGTTTTTTTTAAATTCTTTGCCCTATAAAAGCGATCGTAAACAGGCGGTCAGCTGCTCAGCTGATCGTGCTGGCTAATAGAAGAGAAAAATACTTGTTCCTTGGCAACCTGGCCCTGTGGCTCTGTGTTCACAAACAAGGCAGCAATGCTGTGCCGTGTTGGTAGGTTCTGTTTCTCATCAGTCAGACTGTCCTGGGAGTTTAAGCAGGGCTAGGTGAGCTGAGCCGAGACCTATTTTCAAGCAACTTTAGCCTTCTGAGGTTAAGAAGGGAAAGTGGAGCCAAGTTCTTCCTCCTTCCCCATCTAATACTGAAGTAAATGTCAAATACAAACAGGTAGCTGAAGTAGGAAAGGATGTTGTCTTACAACAAGCTGGAGTTACTGCCAGTTTTTGTTGCGCTCCCTTCAGGGAACCGTGAGCAGGTCTCTTGCAGCTATGATAACAGAAAAACAGTTAAGTGGGAGAAATGTTCCTGTTTGTTTTGCGAGGCTTCACAGTGGATGTGTGTCTGGGGAAAAAACTTGAAATGTTTGTCCCCCAGATACTGCGGTGTCCTCTGGTGCCAAATGCTTTGATCTACAGCCATTTCTTGCATGTTGCAGGGGGCTGGGCTTTGTTTAGCTTAAGGAAACAAACACAAGCTAGTTGGATCGTGAGCCCTGGATCTTGTTCTGGGTCCAGTTGCTTTATGGAGAAGCCAAGTGGAATGTCCGTGAGCTGCAGTGCACGAAGTCCAACCTGCACCTGCTCTGCAGCCTCAGCATTTCCAGGCGGCTTTGCAGCAGAGTTCCTGCCTCCGTGCTGCGGGAGCTGACAGCCCACGTAACACCGGGCTGTTGAGCCGATCTCATCTGGGCTGTTCTGGGAAGGACAGCCCGTAGCACGAGCTAGGCTGAAGCACGTCTTGGTGGTCTGAGATGAGATCATGTGCTTCGTAGACAGAAGAGGACTCTTGATGTGAGTAGCTGTTACGAGAACACAGTCCTACATTGTTCTTGGGCAGTTTGCGCAGAGGATGCGGGAGCGGGATTCATGCCTTTGCTCCGCTAAAAATGACAATGAACTCCTTCAGGCACCATGAGCTAGCAAGAGGCGCGGACGGAGGAATGCGGTAGCACCGGACGGAAGTGTGCGTTGTGTGCGGGCCGTGCCTGCCTTCTCCTATAGAAGACCCGAGTCCCTGCCCAAGCTGGGGAAGGGCAAGCTTCAAAGTTTATAGTTCTAAGACCAAGGTGACAAAAAATGTGTTATTCAAAGGGGCAGGATATAATCTGTCCCTGGATGTCTTCCCCCTCTGACTGCAGGGTGTAGAGATGTGTGCTGTGGGAGGAAGAAATGAAATTCAGTCCTTTTAAGGACCGGCTGGATGTTGATTCCAGTTCAAGTCCTTTACTGCTCGACCACCCAGAGTGTGAGGATCAAGCAGGATGCTATCAGATGTAGGGGTGTTCCCATCACCAAAGCGGTATTAGTCAATGAGAAAGAAATGACGGAAGCTGGAACCAGTAGGTGGAAAATACCCCGGCTAACAGTGCTGTTAACTGGGGACTCTCTTCTTTAACTCCATTCATTCCTATTTCCAGTCTGCTGCTCCACATTGCCTAACTCATTTTCTCTGCCCCTCCAGACGACATCATCTGCCTTGAAAGGTGCCATTCAGCTTGGCATCACACACACAGTTGGGAGCTTGAGCACCAAACCCGAAAGAGATGTTCTCATGCAAGATTTCTACGTAGTAGAAAGTATTTTCTTCCCAAGGTCAGTGCTTGCTTTCTACTCTCCGTGGTGCTTTAGTAGCGAGTGGCAGCATTAATTCCTAACCCTGCTTGAACGTGAGGAAGCGGCACCAAACCAGGGCAGCAGAGCTACTCAATGCGCTGCGTACAGACCAGTGCAGGCTCCTGCCTGCGACCTGTTTCTGAAGAACGCTGGCTCTTCCCTATACATGTCCACCATCGGTCGTGGGAACAAAGGCAGGCTTGCTGTTGTGTGTGCCTACGTGTGTCCCTTTTGGGTGGGTGCTTTCTGGCCCTCCAGTGTGTTAGAAGCAGCCAGCTAGTGGGTGTTTGCTTTTTGGGCAGTTTTCTTAAGAAATGTTTCAAATCCAAATACTTGTGTGTGCTTCTGTCCTTGACCAGTGAAGGGAGTAACCTGACCCCAGCTCATCACTACAATGACTTTCGGTTCAAAACCTATGCTCCAGTGGCCTTCCGCTATTTCCGGGAGCTGTTTGGGATCCGACCAGATGACTATCTGGTAAGTTGGTGGTTGGACCAGGTTCCCGTTTGCTGCGTGCTCTGTGTGATGGGGTGTTTGTCGTCTTTCCCCTCTTGGAGCTATGGAGTGCTGTGAGGCCCCGTGGCAAGCTCTGTAAGTACAGCAGTGCTGATGTGACCCTGGGGTTTGCCTCTCGTTGATCTTTAAAAGGGAGAGCCTTCACGCTGAAGTTCCCTGTTGAGGTCTCTCTCACCTCTGCGTTTCTCACCTTGTCCTCCTCAGTACTCGCTCTGCAGTGAGCCACTCATCGAACTTTCAAACTCCGGGGCCAGCGGATCCCTCTTCTACGTATCCAGCGACGACGAGTTTATCATTAAAACAGTTCAGCACAAAGAGGCTGAGTTCTTACAGAAGCTGCTGCCTGGCTACTACATGGTGAGTCACTTGGGCTTTCTCTGCACACTAGGGAAGGGACCCCCAAACGTACAAGTGTGACAAATATTGCTGTGTACCTCCTGGTAGATGTGAGTGGAGGTTTGGTCTGTGCCCCAGCCGAGCAGCAGCTTCTCTCTCAACTGTCCGGTGACAAAGACAGTTATGGACTAACGCAAGCTACCTGGGTATCGCGAGCCTGGCGTGCTGCGCAGGGGTCTCGGGTTGCATGTTGTGACTTGGACCCTTTTGGAAGGTTGCAGGCTGCTTCGTGACCAGCTGTGAACTGCTCGTTGCTTCCTTGCTGCACATCGTCACACCCACGGTATTTTCTCTTGCAAAGCTGTACTTGTGTTTCCCTTCCCAGGACTATGCTTGGTTCTGTCTGCAAAGATGAAGTATCGTGTTGAAGAGCTCTGATTTTAAGTTTCTATTATAGAAGCAGCAGCTTTGGAAGTAAAGGCCTATTAATTCTATGAAAATGGCTATAGCAAAAAAGGCTTTTTCAGTTCTGGCGCAAAATCAGATTCCACCCTGAACACAACGTGTGTGTGATCTGACTGCTCGTGTTTATGTCCAGCCTTTACAGCCACTTCTGTGAAAGGGAGTTTAGCCAGGAGGTAGTCTTCCCATACATACCGTTAGTTTAGCCTTAGGACTTTCGATGCTGCTGGGGTCACTAGCTGAATTCCTTAAACTGCTTCTGAACCCGCAAATAACTTTGCTGTGGTTATATCCCAGAACCACATCGTTTTTCTTCAAAATTCTGTCTAGTGCCTTCGGCAGCTGAGAGAGTTTAGATCCATCTCTATCCTGATGTATTTAGCTCGACCTAAGTGCCGAGTTTAAAAAGGTTAAGCACAAGATTTTCCTTTGCTCTGAAGCCTCCCCAGCTTAGCTTCTGTGTGAATGAGCAGCAAGCTCCCTTCCTTCCTCCCTTCAATCTTCCTCGGACCCATTCAGCTTTGCAGAGAGGTTACTAACAACTGTAGGCATCACCCGTCTGTTCCCCGTGTTCACCTGCCCGTGTCTCAGCTTCTTTGGCAATGGCTTTGAATCATTGCCAGCTCCACTTCAATATAGAAGCACAGGAAGGAGCAAATAATTCCTCTAACTGGCATGTGAATAACCAGAATGGCTTTGAAGGTATTTCTGTGTCTTTGTTCAGAATTTGAACCAGAACCCAAGGACGCTGCTGCCAAAGTTTTACGGCTTGTACTGTGTCCAGGCCGGAGGCAAAAACATTCGCATCGTCGTGATGAACAACCTACTGCCGCGCTCTGTCAAAATGCACCTGAAATACGACCTGAAGGGCTCCACCTACAAACGCCGAGCATCCCAGAAGGAGCGGGAGAAGGTCTTCCCAACATACAAGGACTTGGATTTTATGCAGGACATCCCTGATGGCCTCTTCTTAGACTCTGACATGTATAATGCTCTGTGCAAAACGTTACAGAGAGACTGTTTGGTAAGTGGAAGGGTGGAGGGGGGTGTGAAGAGTTCTTTCCTTTTTTCTGAGTCTTTCCTGTGGAAAGGAGGTGGGAGCTGCTACCCTTGTAGCCTCTGCCTGGGGTGCTGACTTAGAGAACCTGTGGTTTTGGTGGTGGTGTGGACAGCAAGCAGGACCTGGACCTCAGTTTCGCTCAATACTTTCAACCTGAATTAAAGCCCGCGCTGCCTCTAGGGATGGAGGAAGCACCCTCTGCCGTGGTTGAGCTCTGGAGCAGGGCAGGATCCATGGAGAGGGCTGGGATGTTTGACCGAGTCTGGTCTCAGGTCGGGCTGCTATGGAAAAGTCAGTGCTCTCTCCTGGCTTGGGTCCCTGTCTGCACAGGAGCACCACCGACGGTTTTCCTCTAACTCCCTTTGGCGACTGTAGATGAGCTGACTGTGCGTGAGCTGTGGATTAAAAGCCATCCCCTCGATACGCTCGGGGCTCTAGGCAAAAATGCTGACTGTGCTTCTGAAAATGTCTGCTCCGACGGTTTCACTGGGCTTGCACTAATGAGTGAGCCTTTGTTGACTTTCTGCCCAGGTCCTGCAGAGCTTTAAAATCATGGATTACAGTTTGCTTGTTGCAATCCATAACATCGATCTGGCACAGAGAGAGCACGCGATGGCAGACGGGACATCCCAGACCGATACGCGGCGACCTGCTGCCCAGAAGGCTCTCTACTCGACAGCCATGGAATCCATCCAGGGAGAGGCCCGGCGAGGTGGCACCATAGAAACAGATGACCAGTAAGTCAGTGCTGCTGTTCCCAGTGGAATACTGTGAGGAGGGAGGGTCAGACCCAAGCTTGGCTAATGGAGACTTAATTTAGATGCAGACTGGGCTATACAGGATTGCTGTCGCACTGGGCAGAGAGGTCTTGGTATCAAATCTGATGCTTTTATCTTTGATTTCCCTTCCTTAATATAGAAAATATTAATTAAGTATGGCATTATTAAAATGTCTTCTAGGTGGCATTTGAGAGTTCTCTGCCCACCAGTTATTGGCAGCTTCAAGTAGTTATTTCCGTCCACCTCTAGGAGGCACAGGGAGTGCTTTGTTAGATCAGACTAACAGCCCAGAAAGTCCAGCTGCCATCTTAGGATGGTAGTAGATGGTCTTCACAGGTGCTTGGTCTCCTCTCACGGATAGTTGGGATTAATCCTCTCTTCAGTGGAATTGTATACGGAGGGGAAGAGGGTCAGTTCTCAGGAGGTTTAGTGAACTTAGGCGTTTTGCTCTGACTTGTCTTCCCCAGCTTGTTAGCTGAACAGGAGGTGCCTCCCGCATGTTGACGCTTGTTAAATAGTTCGCATAATATTCAGCCCACTCTAGGCTGCGTGAGAGAGGCAGTGGGGTGTGAGAACACCCTGTTCCATGTTTGTGCCCTGTCCTTTTCTAGGATGGGAGGCATTCCAGCCCGCAACGCGAAGGGGGAGAGGCTGCTGCTGTACATTGGCATCATTGATGTGCTGCAGTCCTACAGGTAAGAAACATTTAACAGGAACTTTGAATCCAGCATTGTCTGCCCCTACTTGGTTGTCAAGACTGGCTTCCAAGAAATACTTGAGGCACAAATAAACTTAAGACACAAATAAATCTTTTGTTACTAACCATTTTCTGTTTTCTTGAAGTTGGGCATTTTGGGATTAATTTCTGGGTCTTGCTTACTGTACTTACTTCGTGTTCCCAGAATAGATTTACCCTTATGAAGTTGTTTTTGTATGCTGTGGTGGTTGTACACAGGCACTGTGCAGGAAGCGGCAAGGAAAAAACAAGTGGTGGCTTAAAATGGCCATAATCACTTCTTCTCCCTGTAAAATGAACAGCTGAAGGGCTTACCTTTTCTTCTATTTATATTAAAATGCAATATGCAGAGGGGTACATACCTGCATCCTCTGTTAAATGTCATTGCAAGTTAACTGCCCTTGACAACTATGCCTGTGAAACTCTCCCCTGGGGAGAGTGAGCTGTGCAGTCAGCCCCGGTGTCTGTGGAAGAGTCTTAAAAAAATGGGACAATGAAGAGAATCTAAAGCCGAAGTAGTTTGCATCTGGGGTTTGTTTGCCCCTGTGGTCAGAAGCCAGGCTCGGTACTGAGCGAGCACGATGTGATACAGACAGTGGGGACTTGATGTGAAAATTGTTCTTAATTCTTCCCTTTGTCAGATTTGTCAAGAAGCTGGAGCATTCTTGGAAGGCCCTTGTACATGATGGGGTAAGTAGAAAAATATCACTTTTTAACTTGTTTAGCCAGAATACCAGTGTCTTGTTAAACTGTGCCTGCTGTCCTTGCTCCTTCTGGGCATAGGATCCTGGATTTCTAAGGCATGTGTGTGTTTGCCCGCTCTTATGAAAGCATTGCTTTCTAGGTACTCTCAGAAATGTTGGTTTTGTTAATGCTGGCCACCCACGTGTTCATTAACAAGTATTCATTGCGTTGTATATAATGCCTACTGTTTGTAGCTCATCTGCTTCTCTCAGCCGCTAGTGAGAGCGACTGTGAGAGTCTCCGACTGTTCCTAGTCGAACATTGCGTGTGTTTCAAGGCTGACAGCCTGAGAGAAGCTCATGTTAACCACGATCACTTACTAATTCAGATTCACATGTTCATGTTTGTCCCTCGGACTTCTAGGACACTGTATCTGTGCACAGACCCAGCTTCTACGCCGAAAGGTTCCAACGGTTCATGTGCAACACAGCGTTCAAGAAAATACCACGTAAGTACCTCCGCACAGCTGTACCCGTGGCAATTGCCATGGTTTCTGGCTTCTGCCTGCTCAGCAACTGTGGTTTGGGAAGGTGGACAACAGCGTGCAAGAGCTTTAGGAAGTCTGTCGTGCTGTGTCACCCCTTCCTTCCTCCTAGATCGTTCTTGCCTCACAGATGTGACCTTATAGGAGCTGTTCCATCCATCAGCACGTTCCTTCAGGGCACAGCCCTCGCGCCAGAGTCTGTCACGGGAAAGCTGCTGTGTTGGGTCTTTTACTCCTTCCTGAACATGTTAGAAAAATGCTTTCTGTTTTTTCTTTTTTGTCCTTAAGTAAAGCCTTCTCCCTCTAAGAAGAGTCGGTCTGGCACAACGGTTCCTCGACGGAGCTGTCAAGGAGTGCCTTCCCAGTCGCACATGTCGTGCGAGACAAAAGCACAAGTAACGACAGAGGTGGATATAGAGCAAGGTTGGTGCCTGGGCTGAAAAAAACCAAACCAAAAAGTCGAGAGAAGTTATTTTTTTTTGTTTGTATTTGTCTAATCAAAGCTTGCTGCCTCCTGAGCTGTGCAAGACACCTTCACGTTGATTTGTGGTCTTGCCAGGGGAGGCTGTTTTTGGGGATTGTGGGTGCAAAAAACCAGACAGGGCCAAAAACTCATACACACCAAATGGCCTTTGACAGCCCCATGAGAAAGCCTTGGAGGAGCAGCGAGTCCTTCAAATGCTTGGCTGTTTCCAAGTACTCTGTTGCAACAAATGCAGGGCAGGATGGTAATCCTCATGTTTCAGTAAAAGCCAGTCTTTACTCGCAAGCAGGGTAAGACCAGGTTGTGGAGGTGGGGAATTGTTTCTTCATGTGTCTTCATGGGATCTTTCAACCTCGTCCGAGCATCCAGCGTGGCCCACACTCCCCCTGGGAAGTGGGCTGAGGCTGTGTGGCAGTCCCATGTGCCTGATCTCTTCCCGACAGCTTGTGCCCGTGGGGTTTGTGTCAGGGGAGAAGCTGGGCTAGGCAGTCGTGGGGACACTCGGACTTGGAATGGAGAGCTGCGTGCAGGGCTGGTTCTTCAGTGCTCAGGTGTCTTGGGTGGGATCCGTGCTGGATCCCAACCCCCGGCTAGTGTGGGAGCTCGATCCCGCTTATGCTGGTGATGGAACAGTCTGTGCTTCAACTCAGGTTCCCACCTTGGTCGCCCAGATCTCCTGCCCAGGACCCTGCCAGTAGACGAAGCTAACAGTGATTCCATCGCAACGACCCTGTCCACGTCTTCCTTGGGCAGCGGAGGCCTCAACTCGCCCGCAAATAGGTAAGGCTCTTGCTGTGTTGACGCATGACAGGCCAGCGACTCCTGCAAGCCAGGTTCGTGAGCTGTGGGAGGACTTTGTGCTGCTTTGTGGATGTTTTTGGGTTTTGGCATGCTTGCAGAAATACCCGTTTGAGTGGTCCGTGTGTTGTGGAGCAAGTTCAGTGCTGTCGGTTTGAGCATGTGCAAGGGGGGAGCATTGTGTCGCCGTTCCTGCGTGCAGTTCTTCACAGATGACGTGATCTTGCATCTTCTGCTTGGGCTGCGTGGTGGTCCCAGTACCGTTGAGTTCCGTGTGTGTTCTGTATTTAATGGCTTTGTTCTGGAGGGGAGGTAATTGTGTTAATTAAAGTGAGCTGGTGAAGGTGTCGCTGCCAAAGTGTACGTGAAGGGCATTAATGTGACGATGGGTGATACTGAAGATGACCTTCCTGCTGCTCTTCTCAGAGGGTTGGGCTCTCTTGCAACTTATTGATTGGGAGAGCATTGAGCTCCTACAACTCCTCAGGAAGGGAGGCTGCAGGATGCGTGCAGGTGTGGTTCAAAATGTCTCAGAAGCTGACATGCATGGAGAGCCCGGAGGGAATGGTGGCTGCCTTTGAATGTTTAATTTCTTGCTGAAGTGGTAAGACTAGCAGGGACGAGGAGGAGCTGTGGTCAGAGGACGATCCCTTTTGTAGAAGTTGTTCGGAGGTGTTAACTTCCCTTCCTGGAAACCATCTGCCCCATTCCTGACCCACTGCCTGCGCAGCGGCACTGACCAAAGTGTCTGCTCTCTCCTGAGCGGCGGGAGAACAAGGCGCAATTGTAATTAATGCCTCTTGCTCCCTCTGTAAAACGTGGAAACTTCTTGGTAGGGATCCTAAACCAGAGCTGCTCCTTTCCGGCACGTCAGCATGCCTGAGGTGTTCTTTTTACTTAACTGCGGGTCTCTCTCCCTCAATCTCTACGTAGGTCAGTGGGCGTACAAGTGCATAAAGCTGACAGCTCAGCCAAGGATTTGACTAGAACAGCTCCCGGCATCTTCCTGTCTAGGTGAGGGGAGGAACTGGACTTTGCCTGAAACCTTCTCTTGTCTAGAGGGTGTGCTCAGTGAGACTTACCCTGGGATGTGGCCGCACGCTTGTCGCTCGCTAGTGGTTACAGAGGTTCTGTGCAGGCAGTTCGCTCCTAAAATGCAGTGCTGTAACACGGTGTGTCCCCGTGCCAAGGCTCAGCAGTCCTTAACGCCTCTGTCTGCTGTAAGGCTCAATGGTAAAACCTCTTGGGATGGTGTCGTCCTGACCCTGCGCAGCACTGAGCACCCTTCTTGGTAAAAACATGGGTTCTGGTAGGTAAAATCAAACCTGTTGCACCATTGGGCTGAGTCCCATACGGTTGCCCGGATGCAAAGCCTGATCTGTGTTTGCTCCGGGTACCTCTGGAGCGGAGCACGTTGCTTACCATAGCCTGCGGGCACTCGAGCATGTGGTTACCCTTTGCCAACATCCCATAAAGCCGTGTGCCAGTGCCAGACAGGTAATAAAACCCAGGAGGGAGGAGGCACCAGTGTCTTCTCCTATGCAGGGCCTTGGGGTCTGAGCTCCCTACATCAGACCTGTTGTCAGAGGCTTAAATCCGCTTTTGTGACCTTGGGAGATCCGTAAAGCTCTGCAAACCCTGAAAAGGATGAAAGTGATTTGTGGATTGTTGATTTATAACAATATAACTCGTTGAATGGATTTAAAAAGATGTTGGGTTTTTTCTTCTCTACGGAATCAGCCCGTCTAGCAAGGTGTTTACCACCCTTTGGGGAGGTAACCTTAAATCTCCGTAGCCCTGTGCAAAGGGGTGTGATCTCACCAAAAATCTCTCCAGTTAGAGCTTCTGTCCTTCTAGGGGTGGGCACAGGGGAAAGGCAGGGTCTGTCCTGCTCCAGCTCTGCCTCGGGAACAGGAGCTCAGCCCTCTTGTCCGTGCTACGACAACCTTGGTCTCTCTTTTGCAGCACAGCCTCACGCCTGCCTCAGAAATGTTGCCACGTGCCTCTGTTTGGGGTGTGCAACCTGTGTGTCGAAGACGTGCTCTCCGCCGTGGCGTAAGCGATACCATGCAGGCGTGGGTGCCCTCGCGAGGCTGGGATTCCCCTGGCCCTCAGCCCAGCTCTGTCGCTAACCTCTGGCAGAGGCGTCCTGGTGTCGGGACACCTAAACGTCAGCACGTGCCCCTGGGAGTGGAAGCAGGACTGGCATCCTGCGGCAAGGGGTTCCAGAGGGTGGTCCCTTCTGTTTGGAAGGGGCACTTCGTTTTCTCTTAAACGCTGTAATTCAGTGGTGGGCTTGGCAGTGTTAGGTTAATGGTTGGACTCGATGATCTTAAGGGTCTGTTCTAACCTAAACGATTGTATGATTCATCCTGCAGCGCTGCATTAGGACTGTGCTGCTTTAGCACTAATTAAGAAAAACC
Source organism: Phaethon lepturus (assembly GCF_000687285.1). Taxonomy (NCBI): domain Eukaryota; kingdom Metazoa; phylum Chordata; class Aves; order Phaethontiformes; family Phaethontidae; genus Phaethon; species Phaethon lepturus. The sequence continues at coordinate 22,328 of NW_010513274.1, forward strand.
TCAAGGGCCGTATGCGCTGTAACCAACGCTGAGCATCGCCGCCTTTAATTTCTGCATAGGACAGGAGCAGCGAGTCGCCAGTTAGAGAGCTCGGCGGAGGAGGAAGCCAGAGCAGCTCAGAGTAACCGGGCGCATAGGTGAGGCGTGATCAGGCAGAGAGGGAGCTGTGCCTTCCCGGCGAGGATCCCCATGTCTCCATTCGGGTGCTGATCCAAGGGTGTCTGCGTGGGGTGATGCGTAGCCTGATGACTGAACAGCTCAACGCTTCCTGTACACTAGCAACAGGCAATCAAATCCCCGCTAATTAAGGCAACCACTGCAGGCAGGCTGGGACAAGCCTTGGCTGTTGGCCGCAGGAGGGCCGAGCGGGTTCCGCCATCCGTAGGCGGTCCCGAAACCTCCGTTTTAGTCGCCACTGCACCAGAGAGCCCTGACCGCGTGGCCTGCGTGAAACGTGCACTTGCAGACTTGGCTTCTCACGCGAGGGGCAAGGAGAGAAGCTGTGGTCGCCATAGCCTCAGTAGGAAGTGGGGCAAGACCCAAGCTGGGAATTGGAGTTCCTCAGCCAGCAGGTTGCGACCTTTTAGCTGTAGGATCGTGAAAGAAGTGGGGAAATACCGGGGGCGTTAGAGCCAAGCAAGTCGTCTTCCGTGCCCCACCTTTCCTCCTTGGCAGTGTATCCTGTCGGGTGCTCAGTGTGCCCGTGTTATATATCCTGCTGTCAGGCTGTAGCTTGCATTCAGAGCACAGGAGGTTTGTAAACGGTTTGCCGGAGGCTTTTTCAAACAAGGGTGCCTCTGTCTGGAAAGGCCGAGACTCACGGAGCTTCGTGGTTTCTTTGTCCCTGGTCTGTTCTCACCCGGGACCATTTCTGTGTTGGTGAGGTGCCTGAAGACTTCTGTAAAGAGGTGCTGCTGCTTGGCTGGACGAAAGATCCTCGTTTCTAATGTCTGAATTCATTGGTTCAGGGGGATGATTTTCTAGGTGGTGTTTTTGGGTGCCTGGCCTAGCAGGGATCGTGTTGCCTGTGCCTTCATATTAAACCTGCCTAACAAACGCCTTTGTGCCGGGATGTTCCCGTTGGCTGGGTACAGCAGGGCAGCCCCGGAGATGTGACTTATTGACGGCTCACTCTTAAAAACTGCTTTACAGTTCTCCCCCTTCTGTTTCCCCAGCGGCTCCCCAGGGCCTTCCATACCAGAGTGCTCCGCAGAGCTGAGAGAGCAGCTCGAAGACCTGCAAGAGACGGAGATAAGCTTTGTGAGTATTTCCCTGTTTAGGAGGAAAAGAGCAGCTCTGGAGCTGGATGGAGGTTTGCAGGGGTTGTGCGGTCCCGAGCGCTGGGAACACGGGCGCTGAGCGGGATGTGCGAGTCGATCAGAGCAGGAGCAGATGTTCTTCAGCCCCTCTGGTATGCGACAGCTCAGCCTGCCCTGTGCTAGGCACCGTTCGTGCTCTTAGTGATATCTGCTGCCCCGAGTGCCTTAAATTAGATAAGCAGGAGGCAAAGCAGAGCTGTTGCTCTTTCCTGAGGGCCCGGAGTGGGCCTGATGGCAGAGATAAAGCGGGGTGAAGCTGACCAGGCTCATCTTGCCGTCCCTGTGGTGGATGACGAATACTCACAGACCCTCCTGTTTTAATGTAAGATGGTGGTTGGAGTAAGCCTGAACTCAACAGCCTCTTCTGCTCTGCCTCTCCCAGGGTAGTGGAAGACCAGGCAGGAGACCTCCTGCTGCTCTTCCTCTGAGGAAGGCAGACCCCTCCCAGCATGTCCCCCTCTTTTTTCTCTTCACAGTGAAGCAACACCGAGGCCGCCGTGATGGAAGCAGATTGTTCTGTGCTCTGCGTGGTCTGTGGAGTCTTGACAAGCGTTCAGCCTCTTTTGCTGATTTATATTATTTTTTTTTAAAGAAATCTTATCTGGACAGAAACCTAAAAGCTGGAAGGCTGGGCTACACTTAGTGAGATAGTATTAACAAAGACCGAGCCAGCACAGCTGAGCCTCGGACACCTGGAAGTCTTCTTACAGCAGAGCCCACCGCTGTGTCCCTGCTGTCCTCCTTTCTTTGAAGCCTGGTGGGAGCCAAGCCGGCTGTTGGGAGGAAGAGGAGGAGCTGCTCCGTGCAGGCTGAAGCCTGCTGGAAAAGGGATCTGACCTTCAGGGAGTTAGCTGCTTACGATGCCGACACCACAAACCTTGCGAGAACAAGCGACTCTTCGGAGTTACTGGAGGGAATTGGGAATTAGAGCCTCATTGGGGCAGTTTGCGACAGAGCAATGTGGTTTTATTTTGTATTTCAAACAAGTTTTTAATTTAAATGTCTCTCTGAATTCAGTGATATCACTTCTTTTTAGTCCTGCAATATAGTAATTATTTTTTTAAATAGAGTTGTTTTTTCAGTGCTCCACCAGGAAATACCCCATGTGAGGGAGGCAGAAAGGGGGAGCAGAAGCTGCACCGACCGTGGACGAGCTCCTCTCCCCGACCAGCCGTGCCTGGCTGCCGGAGCCTCCTCCGTTTTCAATCTTGCATCGCCCTGAGACAGCGATGAGGAGAGCTCGGTGCTGCGCTGTGTTGCTCGGAGGACTTTGAATGTGCGAAGCTGTTAAGACGTCAGGGAGGTTTTGGATTGCTTTGTCGCCCAGTTTTTAAACGAAGCCCTTTTGTCCCTTCCCCGCCAAGCAGGGAGTCGCAGGTGAAGGGAGATCTTTGTAAGGGGCACACTTTTTAAAAAGTATTTCTTAAGCAAATGGACCAAACCCAGCCTGCTCCGTTCCCTTCCCCTGCTCTCCGTCCTGCCGCGGGCCCATGTGCAAAACCCTTCCCGTTTTTATAGCTCGGCTCCCTTTTAATGTCTCGCCTGTATCGTAGCCGCAGTCAACACCAGTGCTCCTGGCGGCTTGAGACAGAGATCCCTACGTAAATGGGACAGCCTTCTGCCTCCGCAAAAGTACGGGGCCTTTTGAGTCCGATTTTAAGCAAAATAATAAGCTGAAAGGAGGGATTGTTCTGCTGCCGTTTCCCCGCGGTGCCGCCTGGCCCACGCTGGCTGCAGACGCTTCTCTAGAGATCTCCGAGCAGATGTTGGACTGATCTTTATTTTCACTAAATGCTTTTTTTAACGAAATGAAGTGACTCTTCCCTGTGTTCCCGGTGGGTTAGAATCCTCCATTCTTTTTTATATATATATAAAAAAATGTAATTTAAAGTTTGCCCTTGCGGTAGTGCAAGGGGTTTCTATACTAATTAGCAATGATTGCTAAGGAAGCAAAGAATGTAGTGGTGTAGAAAGGGATTTTTTAGTTGATGTTTCAGAGCCAAGCCTCTTCCCACCTTCCACTTCAAGCTTTTAAAGTGGATGCGACACAAGCTGATATTTTTTAAGAAAAAGCCTTTTTTTTTTTTTTTGTAAAATTCTATTATTTTTTTCTCAAAAGACCAAGTGGAATGGCCTTACTCCGGGTATCCGGATCCCCAGGGGGTTGGTGGAGCGGCGAGGACGGTTGGTGTTCACAAACTGGTTCTCAAGGGCTCTCAAACCTTTCGATCACCGATTTAACGTCGCGACGAGACCCGTGAGCGGGAGGAAGATCGGCTCCGGGGCGGCGCCCCCCGCTCCG
>NW_010513274.1:25977-26362 GCF_000687285.1 Phaethon lepturus
GGTTCTTCCCTTCTCCCTCCCCTGTACCTCTGCCTCGATCCAGCAGGTTATGCTTTATAGCTGAAGTAACTGTCTATATTAGACACTTGTTTCTTATCTTCCCTCCTAACCCCTATTGTTTGTTTTTTTTTTTAACTAGGAGGGAAGAAAACCAAGCTCAGTTTTTTTTCATGATTTAATATTTATGAAGTTGTATTTAAGTGTTGTTTTTTTTCTTTTCCTGGGGATAGTTATTCAGCGAGTAGGGGAGGGGGGTGGCATTTATATATTGACCTCTGCTTTGTAATGGGTTTTCAGAACTGCTTTTTTTGCGCGTGCGTGTTTCAAAGTGACGGGCGCCGGGTTTTCGTGACTTTTTAAAGCCGCTCGGGTGTTTCTCCACCGC
>NW_010513275.1:0-298 GCF_000687285.1 Phaethon lepturus
ACCTCCCGATCGTTCCCCGATTCTTCTGCCAGGTTTTTATCTCACCGACTTCGCGGCGTGAGGAAATCGCTCAGTCCCTGGCGCGGCAGTATTTACATTCCGCGCGAAGGCTTTCGGACCACGTGCTGCTTTCGGTGACACATCTCCGCCCGTCCCCCCCACCGCGATGCTGCTGCAACGACTAACAGCGGAATTTGTCTTACTGCGTCTCTGCTACCACACACCCTCCTTCAAACTCTTCAAAACCCCCTTCCCTATTTCCCATGCATGCCACAATGCGCGTTTGGAAAAAAGCAGC
>NW_010513275.1:325-576 GCF_000687285.1 Phaethon lepturus
GATCTGAACGTTCCTCGGGCAAAGAGAGCCCCGTGGTCTACAGCCAATGCGGTTCTGCTTTGGAAACTCCTGTTTTAGCTGAAATCAAACTTACCGCACTTCTTCCTACAAACTGGTAGGGTCTAGCAGAGATGCGCTCCTTCAGGCGAACGTGTGATGTCTAGCACGGACGGACAAACGGCATCAGGGAGCAGCGCGTTTCCAAACACCCGAACGCTTTGCAGCGCTTGCTGGGCAGGAAAACTCAGGAG
>NW_010513275.1:891-1175 GCF_000687285.1 Phaethon lepturus
AGACCTGCCTCGTGCGGTGGGGAAGGTCCCCCCCGCCGCTTCCGCCTACGCAGCAGGAAAACGGGCGTACAGCAAAAAAAGGATTAAAAAGTTCCTTTTTGTCGATGCTGAAATTAGGTTTGGCTCAAGCGAGACAGAAACGCCCGGGCTGTTTCAGACCTGCCCACGTCTGCTTCTCGCGCTTTGGCTTAAAACATGGAAAGCGAAAGCCAAGCGACCGCTGAGCAGGATCTCTTCCCCAGGAGGGCCTGGGAAGCGCCTGCGCCTTCGCTTGTGGAGCGCGG
>NW_010513276.1:0-1371 GCF_000687285.1 Phaethon lepturus
GGTGGAATGGTCCTGGGCCTCACCTGCTGCTGCGGGGGACCCTCGTGCTGATGCCGTCCTGGTCCCACAGAAACTTCATGCGCGATGCTGAGGAGATCGCCTGCAGCCGGCGCATGAACAGCCTGACGCTGAACCGGCACACGGAGATCCTGGAGATCCTGGAGATCCCACAGCTGATGGACACCTGTGTCCGCAATGGCTACTACGAGGAGGCGCTGGAGCTGGCTGCTTACGTGCGCCGGCTGGAGAGGAAGCACAGTAGCATTCCCGTGATCCAGGTAGGCCCTGCTCTGCCCCTGCTCCACAGCCTCCCCGCACTCGGCCCCCATGGCTGAGGCCTCTCTCCTGCCCCAGGGCATTGTGGACGAGGTGCGCCAGTCTACCCAGCTGATGCTGAACCAGCTCATCCAGCAGCTCCGCACCAACATCCTCATCGGCTATCTGCGGCGCATGGACGTCTTCACGGAGGCTGAGCTGCGCATCAAGTTCCTGCAGGCGCGTGACACCTGGCTGCGCTCCATCCAGGCCTCCATCCCCAACGATGACCCCTACTTCCACATCACTAAGACCATTGAGGCCTGCCGCGTCCACCTCTTCGACCCCCCCGAGGGGCAGGCTCTCAACGAGGGGGCCATCTTCCACGGCTGGGTGCTGCAGAAGGTCTCAGAGTTCCTGCGGACGCTGGAGCGCGATCTCCAGCGCGGGGTGGGCGGCCGCCTGGACTCACTGCTGGGGCAGTGCATGTACTTCGGCCTCTCCTTCAGCAGGGTGGGGGCTGATTTCCGTGGGCAGCTGGCCCCCCTCTTCCAGCGCGTGGCCACTGCTACTTTCAGGAAGGCGGTGGAGGAGGCTGTGGAGAAGTTCCAGGAGGAGATGAATTCCTACACGCTCATCTCCGCCCCAACCGTCCTGGGGGGCAGCGCCGGGGTGCCGGTGCCCTCAGCCCAGCCGGGGACGCTGCAGCCTCCCATGGTGCTGCTGGACTTCCCACCTCTAGCCTGCTTCCTCAACGGCCTCCTCGTCGCCTTCAACGACCTGCGGCTCTGCTGCCCTGTTGCCCTGGCCCAGGACGTCACCGCCTGCTTGGAGGATGCCCTCAGCGAGGTGAGGCGCCAGGGGACAGAGCTGTGCCTTGTCCTGGGAGAACATGGGGATGGGCTCACCGTGCCACAAGTGTTCATAGGATAGAATCATAGAATCATGTTGGTTGGAATAAGACCCTTAAGATCATCCAGTCCAACCACAAACCTCACACTGCCAAGCCCACCACTAAACTGTATCCCTAAGCGCCACATCTGCATGTCTTTTAAATCCCCCCAGGGATGGTGACTCCACCACCTCCCTGGGCAGCCTGTTCCAGTGCTTGGCAAC
>NW_010513277.1:0-2938 GCF_000687285.1 Phaethon lepturus
TGCAGATCTGCTTTGGTCGTTGCGGGAGCACACGCAGAGTTGTTTTTGCAACGCCCCTTTTGAGAAATAACTGTGGTTTAGCCCCAAAAGCAGCTGCCACGTCCCACCTTTGGCTGCGAGTTGGAGAAAGCTGCGTGCAAGTCAACTGGCTCCTGCCGTGCTTGCACCGCAGCCCGCGTGGTGCCCCTGCAGCATCCGAGTCCCTGAACACCAGTGGGAGCTGGGGACCACCAGGATCAGCCCTTGCCTCTGCACTGGAGGGGTCTGAACCAGGACAGAGGCCCAGATGCCTTCTGCTCCTGACTTTCACGGGGACGTCCCCTCCCTTTGGGACAAGTTTGCTTGTCATGGAACATCTTGGCACTCATCTGCAAAGCAAGTTGCCACCACCACCGTGATGAGCAATGCAGAAAACCTCTGTTCCCAGGGGCACAGCAGCCCAGTACCTGCACCCTGCAGGGTCTCCTTGCCACCTGGGGGTGGCCAGGTACCGTGGTGGCCTTGATGCACCCCCAAATCCTTCCCCCCTAGAGAGGAATAAGGTGCGGGGAAACGTTTCCCGCAGCTGCCTGATGAGAGATGCCAATGGGAAGGTGCCGTCCTGAGAAAGTCCCTAACGCAACGTCTTCTGCAAGAGCACGGGTGTAGGAAGGTGCCGCATTTGGGCGGCCTCGGCTGGTTGTTAATTAAGGCTTTTCGGTGAAGGAGACGTCGCATCAAGGGCAGTTTTTCTCCCCAGCACTACAGCAGAGCACCAAACAGCTGCCGGGAGAGCTCTTTGCCGGTGAAGGGAAGCACTACCTAACACGATCTGGGTAATCATTTGGGGGATGTTTGTAGAAGAAACCCTGCTGGTAATATTAAATGATAAATTATGTGCCAATAACGTCCCCAGCACCGATCAGAAGACATTTCAGAGATGAGCAGGAGATGGGGCCAGCCCTGACAGTGACAAATTGGAAGTGCCGGCAGACACACCGCCCTTCCCAACGAGACGGTGAGGAAATGCCATGTGTCAGCATTTACAAATTAAACCTGCAAGCGGCTGCCGCAGCCCTGCCAGACACAGCCGCCCGGTTCGCAAAATAAATTCCTCTGAGTCACTCCGGCTCAGGGGCGGCTCTCTCCGAAATTAGGCTGGCTATGGGCTCATTTGCAGAGGGAAATGCAAAAGCCACATTTGTCATGCACCAGTGTCCCCAGCTGGCAACGGGGCTCTGCTTTTAACCCCTTGCTTTCCTGTCCCCATAGCTTCCCAAGGGGCATGCTCTGGGCATTGCATTTTGACCCTGACTTTGAGGAAGGCTTTGATGCTAAAGGACGTTAAGAGATTCAACGCTAGAAAGGACGGTAAGCCTTTAAGCCCAAAGCTCAGAACACTGCTCCCACGAAGAGACGGGTACCCAGGGGTACCCCCAGGCCCCATCCCTGCCGAAGGATGGGGGCATTTCTCAGCGTAGGCTCACTGTGGGAAACTTCAGGATTATGATTAGACAAGGCAAAACAAGGAAAGAAAATCTGAGCGGTGCCTCTGTCAGGGACAAAGGCTGCTCCAAACGCACCTGCACTTGCCAGCAGAGCAGAAGGGCCCGCGGAAAACCTGCAGAGCGCTCCAGAAGCAGAGCTACCTTGCCAGAACACGGATTCCGGAGCAAACAATAGCTCTTTGTATTGCTAAAACGCACCAGATGGCTGGTGTTGTGAGGATCCAAGTTCAAGAGATGCACTAAGCTGCTGTAGAGGAGGAGCAGGGCCGCAGAAAGGAGCAGAGCAACCTCAGGCTCAACCAGTGCTCAGGGTGTGGAGCTATAAGGAAGGAGAAAGGGCTGCAGAGGTAACCTGGTGTAAAATTCGTCTGGCTCATCCTTGCAGGCGACCTCCTGCTCTGCCAAGACCTACAAATGTGTTCAAAGCCAGTGACCGTGGTCTACAAAGAGACCCAGGGAAGGAGCAGAGCCTGGAGCAGAGATGATTTACCAGGCTCCGCAGGGAAATACACCTCTTATGTTGCACAAAAACAGAACGTAGTAAATGGCAAGGGAGAAAAAATAGCAAAGGCTCATCCCTAGTGTGCTACGGAGAAAAAACTCTCCTGGAGAAGTGCCCTGTGTGTGCTACCCCCTACAACGCTGACAGCACGAGGAAATTATGCCAAAGTCAGCAGACCAAAGTGGGGAAAAAGCACCAAGTAGTGAGTCAGAGGAAGAGATTTTGCCTATAGATGGTAGAAATGCGACACAGAGTGTGAGATAAAAGGGGCAGATGGGGGGTGGAAACGGCCACCAGATGAGGTGACACACCAAGGGACGCAACAAGCCCCGAAATGCCACCTGTAAAAGCGGGACAAGCGCGGCAGCTGGCCTGAAGGTCTCCACGCTACGCAAGGCGAGACAGTAAAAGTACAACAGCCCAGCCAAAAAACTTGCATTCTGCAGCGCTGCTGTCATAGTCCCAGCAGGCATTAAAACTGCAGAACAGCTGAGGAAAGATACAGGCGGATATTTTGAGTAGTGGAAAACCAACAATAGTATCAGTTACAAGCAAGTGAATTCATGAATCGAAAGCCCAAAGGTGAAGTGAGTGTATCCTACAAAGGGAAAACCAAAATTCATGCCGAGAGCCGCTGAGATCCCAGGGAGATCCGCACTAGGGTTACCAGGGCGTTGCTGGAAGGGATGGAGCATCTTCTGAGCAGAAGAAACAGGTTGTGCTGGAAAGTGTGAAACTGTGGCATCAGCTCTGCAAGATGTCAGGGTTGCACACTCCGACCCCTGGGACCGAAAGGGATGGAGGATGCGCAGGAGGAGAGGACCAGGCGCAGCCGGAGGATGCGCAGGAGGAGAGGACCAGGCACAGGCAGGCCATCCTCACCAAGCCCAGCCTCACGAGTCCAAACACAGCGACAGAACAGAAACACGCCGTTTTCGACCTAAAACAC
>NW_010513278.1:0-3189 GCF_000687285.1 Phaethon lepturus
TCTGTGAAAGGCAAGGGGCATTTCAGAGCAGAGCTCCACAATCGTTTTGGCAGGGCTATTTTTACCAGAGATCGTTCCCTTATCCACTCCCCGGTGCGGTCCCATGACGAGCCGAGCTGTCACATGTGTGTGAGCAGGGTGGCGGGGCGAGCCGCCCAAACCAGGGCAGCTGCCAAAAGGGATGGCTGCGGAGCCACCGCTGGGAGCAACCTGAGGGAGGATGCTCAGACCAATCTGCGGAGCCATTGGATCCCCGTGGCACAGGTCAGTCCTGTGCTCGCCTGCTCTTGGAGGACCCCTAAGCCTCATCCTGATGAGGTGACACCAGCAGGGTCTCTGCGCTGACGCCTGCCTTGCGCCATGGTGGTGAACCTTGCCTCCATGGACTTGGGGAGGTGCTGGTGGGGGAGCATGGGGTCTCCAGTGCAGCCTCTCATGCAGAGCAGGGCAGCCACTGACACGAGGGACTTTGTCTAGCAAAGTCTTGAACGCCCTCCAAGGACGGAGACCCCACGATGACTGTCCTGGGCTGCACCGCTGCCTCAGCAAAGGGGCTTTTCCTAACATCCACCCTGAACCTCTGCTCTTGCAAAGCACCCACATCTGTACCCAGGCAAAGCTAGATGAAAGGAGTGAGCTGATGTGGGAGACTACACCTTCCGGAGGGTGTCCTGCCACAGTGGTTGTCCCAGCAGGGCACTGGCCAGAGCATGTGTGACTCCTGCCTCTCCACGGGCACAAGAGCCACCTCCTTGGATGCGACTTGACTGGCACTCAGCGTCCACAGCTGGCACTCGGTGGCCAGCGTTGGCCTTCCATGGTCATCCTTGGTTTGAATTTTGCCCTGGAAGGGCAAAAGCAGCTGTGCCCATCCCCTCGTCCAGAGGTCCGGCAGGGTGGGACATCCCGAGCCCGGGCAATGCCCCACTCAGGGAGCGTGTTAAGGGCCTGGCTGGTGCAGGCTGGGTTGTTCAACGTGGGCTGATCTTCTCTGGTTCCTGCAGTGCCAAGCTGGGAGCTGGCACGATGGCGTGGCAGAGAGGGATGGGCAGGAGCTAAGTTGAGCTCTGCCCCGGCACAATCAGCCCGTCCCCTCTGCATCGCGTCTCCCCTTCACTGCTAGCGTCGGGGCGGGGAGCTCTGGCGAAGAAAAATGGGATTCCTGAAAGAAAAATGAAAGGCCGCGTATTTCCATGAGGCAGAGATTCAATTTGTGTCACGCAGTCGCATCTCCTCCTGCAGTCTGAAATAATTACACAGCAGAGCGGGGCGAGGAGATCTGATTCAGAGGCACAGGGACGAGAGCGAGTGCTGAAATAAAAGAAGACAAATGCAATCATTAAGATACAATAGGCTGCGCTTGCCCCTTAATTAGACTTTCTGTTTGATTAAGCAGTAATTAAATATTACCGTGCTGAAAGGGATTTTTTCTCATGGCCCTCCGAAGCCCTAATTTATTCTGAAGGTGTTTGTGTGAAGAGCAGGGGCCACTGCTGTGGTGGGGGTGGGAGGGAGGACGTTGCACGTCTGCCCCTTCCCCGCAGAAGCAGCCCTCCTGCCCCTCTGCTCCCCAGAGAGCGTGGCCTGCGTGGCTGCTCCTGGTCCGGATTGCTGCCTGAGCGGAGAAGTGTCCGTGGGGAAGCTCACTGCTCCTGGCCACCACAGGCTGCAAAGCACCTCCAGCTTCTCGTCAAAACGCGGGGTCTCCTGGATGTTGGCTGCCGGTGCCAAGCCCGTTACGCTGCTGCCGTCTCATGGGTGTGGGGTTTAGAGTTGTAGAATGGCATCACGCAGGTTGGAAAAGACCCTTGAGATCGTCGAGTCCAACCATTGACCTAACACCGCCAAGCCCACCACTAAACCATGTCCCTAAACGCCATGTCTACGCGTCTTTTAAATACCCCCAGGGTCGGTGACTCAACCACTTCCCTGGGCAGCCTCTTCCAGTGCTTGACAACCCTTTCGGTGAAGACATTTTTCCTAATATCCAATCTAAGCCTGCCCTGGTGCAGCCTGAGGCCGTTTCCTCAAGGCCATTTTGGTGAACCTCATCTTCTATGTGGAGACCATGGCCTCTGTGGCCCCAGGAGACACAGCTGGCTCACAGCCCCCCGGTCCCAAGCTGGTCCAGCTGAAGACCATGACCACCTTCCGTAGCGGCGTGACAGCTCCTCTGGGGCCAGCCGCCCCCGGGGTTGGCCACCCCGAGCTTCGGGAGCAAGCGATCAGCAAAAGAGGAGTCTGGGGAAAGGACTTGGAGCATATTGGGCTGTTAGCAGCAAAACCGAAAAGATTTAAGACAATGAAACATCAAAAGGGAAATGTCAGGCCCCTATTCCTGGACATTGCTGGGTGGGTAAAAATAGCCCGCGGACGACCCGGGGGGGAAAGTGCTTCTGATCTCTTAACGCAGAGCCCCTGCCATAGCCCTGCGGGCTCTCTGCCGCTCACAGCCCTGCTTGCAAGCTGCTTTTTCCAGGCCATAAAATGACAGCTCTTGCTGAGAATTTCACTAGACAAGATTGTCTTGTTCTTTTCCCGCACAGCGTGTACTTTGGGTAATATCTTTGGGAAATTTTTGCGTACTTGTGTACCCGGTATTTTCTGATAAACTAGAAAAAAAGATCCTTAGGTATTATGATTATGCTATTAAACCTTTATTGTACCGAGGAAAACAAATCAGAGTGAGAAAGAAACTGTATGAAGCCTGAGAAGTGTTAAGCTATGGCAGCCATCTGCCTTTGTTGTTTAATTTAATTTAAAACCGAAATACCGGCAGGACTGGAGATGAAAAGAGCCGGTGATGCTGAGGTGTCGTGGGGAGAGTTTGAAATCCCTCTGTCGTAGCCATGGTCCCTCTGGCTGAACGTCACTGAGGTCTGGACGAGGGCAGGGGTAGGTTTAAGCTGGATGGTTGGTCTCTTCTTCTAGATGGTTTGTAGGGTACAGCTCCAGCGCCGCGTGAGCCCCTCCGCAGACTGCGCCGGTGTTTCGGCACGTGCCTGCTCACCGCCTGACCTCTCTGAAGCCGGTGATTTGGTTGGGGTGGGCTGAGTCCTTTGCACCATCACCGCGTGTCCCGCCAGCTGAACTTCTCGGTGAGGTCCCTGCTGGGACGAGGCTCCCAGAGTCCGAACTGAACGTTTCCTTTCTCTGTTTTGCAGAAGAACGAATGGCTGTGCTTGAACT
>NW_010513279.1:0-517 GCF_000687285.1 Phaethon lepturus
GTGTGGCCTCACCAGGATGCCACAGGATGGAGCAGCCACGTGGTCCACTCCAAGCATAGATAGGCACTGGTGGTCCCTTCATGTGCCCAGAGGAGGGCACGTGGAAACACCAAACCGCAGCACAACCCAGCACAGAGGAACTGTGGTGGTACCCACGGGCTGACACCAGGGCAGAGCCAGGGGCCATGGGGCTCAACAGAGGAGACCTCCAGCAGCTCCTCTGCACAACCAGTCAGGGAGTAACACACCCAGTGGTGCTCCTGAGAGAGGACAGTGGAATGGGAGGGGAGGCACCATGAGCTGCAGTGCAGAGCATCAACACTGGGGACTGGGTATGATGGTCCCAGCAGGTGGAGGCAATGATTGCAGCCTCCAAGGGACCCCTGACCCCATAAGCAGCCTTGAGCCCTTTAGTGACCACGGAGAACTGCTCTGGCTACAGAGGGGCTGCCAGGAGTGCTGGGGCTGGCGCTGCCCAGTCTCAGCTGTGTTCCAGCTGCTGGTTTCCAGTCAGCCC
>NW_010513279.1:552-7165 GCF_000687285.1 Phaethon lepturus
GCTGCCTGTCCTACTGATACAGCTACTGAGCCCAGCAGGAGGATGGAGGTGGTTGCATTTCAAAGATCAGCACTCCCCAGGACTGTGGTGAATGGCCAGGGCTGGAAATGGCTGGTATGAGGACATGGGTCTGGAATGAAGCTCCTGGGGAAGTTTCTGCTGTCTGTTCATGCAGCAACAAGCCAGGCTGGCTATTTGGACTGAGGGACTCTTTTTGAGGGCCCTCATGGGCAAAGGGATGGTCTACAGCTTCCCAGGTGCTCCTCTGCATGCTGCCCTTTCCGATGGGGATCAACAAGGCTGCTAGCCCTGCAGATCACCTAGGAGAGGCCTTGTCCACCCTGTGGTCACAGCTGGACCCCTGTCCTCCAGCTCAGCCCTGGCTGAGTAGCCTTGTTTGGAGGTGACTTTTGGGGTAAGGGCTGGCAAACAGGGTAAGGGAGGCAGTCTCCAGGTAATGGACTGATCCCACAGGGACTGAAGGACAGCAGGTAAATAAAGCGGCTTCTGGGTCAATACTTCCTTCAGTGCAAGCCCTGACACAGGGTCACAGCCTCCCTTTCGATGCCACCCCTCATGAGGGATGCTGAGGAGTGGGGGACACCCATCCTTTAGCTACTTCCTAGGCCTGGTAGAGCACCGGGACAGTGAGCGCTTCTGCCACTGCACCATGAGCATGCTTTAGGGTAACCAAACTCTTGACACTATCTTGGAGTAGCCAAGCACCAGCATTTTTCTCTGTGAGGGAATTTCCAGTACAGATCTGCTCCTGTCTGATCTCTCCCCTTCCCTCCTCTGATACTCACACCTCGTGGTGCTCCTGGTCTCCTCCCCATGTTCTCTGCAGGGCCTGGAGCTGGAGGTGCTGCTCTGCAGCGAGAGGGGGCTGTGGTGCCCGGGGCCATGGTGTGACTCCGCATCGGTTGTGCTGGTCAGGGTGGGAAGCAGATCCAGGTAGATGGGAGCACCTCCACTGAGCCGCCCCTCAGGGGTCTGCAGCTGTGGAAAGAGCACAGAGCATTCCCCATGCCTCAGGACGTTTTCCAGTGAGCACATTGACCTACCCATGTTTTTTTACTGCATCAGCCTACACTGATGGTTTTGCTCCATGTTGGCAGTGCACAAATGTCTCACAGCACACGTAAATTGACTGGTGCCCATGTCACAGCACTTTGCTGTCACCAAGGATGTCTCACCAAATCTGTGCAAAAGCTGACCCATGTAAATGAGCATCAGCTCTTTGCATGCCCAAGGGAAGCACAAGGCCTTATACCTGGCAGTTGTGGGCAGCTTAATCTTTAAGCTTTGTGGCATTGCAGAGTTTCCAGTAAACACCAGAGATCTGTAAAGCTTTCTAGAGATTGTTTTTGGATCTACTCTTGTGCCTGGGATAATTTCCAGTATGTCAAATAAGATCATGGCATGAGCTGTGGGTGTAGCATCTTCTAATGGTAGTAGAAGATGTCTGTCTCTTAGGATGGTATGTAATGCACAAGGGACCCCCCCGCTATCTTAACAGGAAAGGGGAGATTACTGTAGCATATACTGTTGTCATAGTACAAAACTGATTCTCTGCTAACATCAAGGTACAAAACTGATGTGCTGACAGTCACTTCTGTTGTTGGTAAAATTGGTGAACTCTTGTTTATTGAATTCTAGTTCTGTGCTCGCAAACTCCATTCAGTAGTACCAAAAGTGCTCCTTCTTTTTCAAGGAATTAACACTTGAATTAAACAATGACCATGAGCTGCTGGACGATGAGCTGCTACAGCTCATCTTATCATGCAAGAGGTTGTTATTTCTGAAAGCCTGGGCATTTCTAAGTGTCACCTTTGTGGAGAGGATGCTACAAAACCGTGCAGAAAGGAAATGCATTTTGACTACCGTAAAGGTAAGACTTTGTGCTTCAAATGTCCCGTTCCCTTGCTCTCTCCAATACCCAGAGAAAGGTGAGGTCCCCATGCCCATAGAAAGGTCACTTAGGGAAATGTCAACATTAAAACGAGCCTGAGAACCACTCCCAGAAATGGGGCTTTCTAACCTACTTAGCCATGTACAGAATACTATAGGATTCTAAAGCCCCAACAATTCCACAAGTCCTTCCTAGACTGGGGTTCCCTCTGTCACCTCTAGTTCAGGCTAGGGATTGTCAGTCACCTTCCAGGCCCAGTGCTTACGTGTATGCTTGAATTGAGGCATGTTGGTTGAATCCCACAAAACTGCAAAAAGATAGAAGCACATCTCACTCTTTAGGGATGCTGCGTTGAACTGGGGCCAGACCACAACTGTAGCTGGTGTAAACCCTGCTGTCACGCTCCTTTGCGTGCTAGATTCTGAATTCAGTAGATCCTCCCAGACCTGTGCAGATCCCAGGGACACATCCATTCTGGGGGCAAAAGGAACCTTGCTCTTCCCTCTTCTCCATCAGCAGGAGACGATGTTTTCAGTCAGTTTGGAGCGAAAACAAGAGTAAAACCTCAAGATTTTACTCTAAACCAAGGAATTTGGCTTCTCCAGATTCCTCGTTAGTCACAGAAGATTCTTGTTGTCACGAGCTTTAACGGGTTGGGCCTGCTCCATGTGTCTGAGAGTCGTGACTGTCATTCATGCATACAGGTCAGGATTTACACGGCCCAACAAGACACCAGTGAGGAGGATCGGCTCTTGTGCAATATTTACAGGAAGTTCAAATACCTGATTGACTCAGAGCTTAATTATTATGTCACCGCCTACCCAATGCTGTAAACCACAGGGAGAGAGAAGAACGTCCAGTGACCATCTGGATACCACTACCGCAAGAGAGAGGCGAGGGACAATTTTACACTGCATGCATTAAAATGTTGGACTCGGGAACCGGCCTCCTATGTCTCCAGCATCATTCCTTCTTGCCCTTGCTTTGTTCTTCCTCGCCAGAACCAAAGGAAGCAGTGAGCCCTTTTCCACCCTTACAGGCATCTCTAGTAAAAATAAGGTCTTCTTCTTTTTTTCAGCACTTCTCATTGTAGAGCTTCAAACACCTTACCAATGAAGCCATCTCATTGTTTCCATTTTACAAACAGGGAAACGGAGACATGGGGTAAGGAAGTGATTAGCCCAACGTCAGCCTTGGCTTGCTCTTGACTCAGATGCAGTCAGATATGCTATGCAGCGTATCACCAGTCCCTACCTCCTGTTAAGTCTGATATACTCCCTGTGCCTCGTTCTTAACAGTTGCTGTTAAGAACAAAACATACCATGGCTAGTCCTGAGAGTCACCCCCCGCAGTTGCCCAGCTTTCCAACAAGTGACTTATGAGGAGACTCCTGCTCTAGTTGCCACAGCTGCTAGACCTCTCAATGGCAAAAGATATCACCGGTTGCACATGAGATAAGTAACACGTCAGAAGGGGCATTTCTTCTTGTTCTGGAGTTTTGTTGCCAAGTGGGAGATTTCATCAGGCGTTCTAGAGCACAGATAACTGTGAAACAGTTGTTGTGCTCAGGAGGACACCGAGGTGTGTAGGAATGAAGGGGGTGTGTGGAGAGAGATTTTCGTCCGTTAGTTATCTTTTCTTGGTCTTGTCACCAAGTTGTTGTATGGGAGCACAAAGGCGAATCCCAGGGAGTTGTAATTCGACTCAGCTTCCTCTCACCTTGAAAGGTCCTTATCTAAGGAGAAATGACTGCGGGGAGGGGTGGGGAGCTGTAGAAAGGGCTCAGCCCAGGGTTGCCTGACCACTGCATCCTGGTAAGAACTGAAACCGGAATGGAGCCTTGAATAATCCCTTAACAAACAAAAGACCCTCAGTCCCATTCCACCACTATTCAGTAACTTTGTGTACTAGACATCACAAAATTAGCATTACAGACTAAGGGCCCATCACACCACCAGAGATCAACATTCCAGAGAGTATAATCCACTCAGGCATAATCCTGCCCTGCCATCAAACCAGGACATAAAAACCATAAGGTTTGGGTAGGAAGCGGGGGAGTCTTTTCCAACAATACACCCAGCCTGTAGGATATTCTTCCCCTTGTCCATGAGACTGTACAAGGTAACTTCCTGGGGAACAGGAGGCCTCACCTGAGAGAGAGGGTAAGTGATTAAGAAACATACGTAGGGCATTTGGCATGCTTTAAGATGGTGATTAGTGCACTCTTTCAAGGTACTAATATCCAACGCGCTTGTGGTTTGTGTTAGTACATTCTGGAAATCACTTGTAGGTTGTAATTGCAATAGTGCAGTCCCCTGTTGTACCCATAAAAAATCTGCAACAGTGGCGTATTGGACCTGTGAGTGAAGTTCAATTACATTACTAATTTGAACCTTACTGTGAAGCCTCTTTCTCACCATCACAACTATATATGTGTGTTTACAGTGTTGTATTAGCTTATGTGCTTGACTTACGACTAAAATAATGAACAGCAGACCTTGATGGTCAAAAGAAAATGAAGGACTGTTAGGAAAATCTCATTCCCAACTATTGTACCAATTCATCTTGAGAGTATGAAATTGTATGAACTTTCTTAAGATACATATAGCTGACATCATTGTCTACTGCATAGCCATGGTTCAGTCAGCGTGGCTAAAGGACCCCGACTCATTGCAAGGAGGAGAGGGACAGTCCCCACCCTGGAGAAGAAAGGGTACCCTTGGACTACCACGCGGGACCACGTCAGCATCCCAACTCCTCCAACTCCTCTGTGAAACCCTCCCATGATCTGGCATAGGAGATAAGTACTGACGCCAGAGATATCTAGATCCAGAAAGCAGCAGATGGATGGAGGCACCACAGAATTACAGTTGCATTTCAAAATGGCAGCATACATGTGTGTAGCGATTGGTCAAACCACGTTGTACCTGCACGCTTGAAAGGCATAAGGACCATGTGTAAAACCCTATTCGGGGTGCCCCAATTTGGCTGGGACACCTCACGTGCGTGAATAGAGAATTACTCTTGTAAGTCTGTACTTTGTGTCCTAGCCTCTCTGCTTGGATGGCATGGGCCAGCTGCAAAATTTTCGTGACAACACCGCTCCCCCATTCTGAAAGTGCTTCAGGAACGTGAGAGCGATGCGCCATCCTCTCCTATGCAAGATGCTCCCCCTTTCGACCCCATAGGAGTACGGTTTAGAGAGAGAAGTGTCCACCTGAGAGACCTGAAACCAACAGCACTCCAATAACCGGGCTTTAATACGGGTTCATACCCACTGCCTGCGCAGTGGAACGCACTAATTTTCCGGCTCTCTCCAACCCACAAACCTGTTAAACCCCCCCACTGTCAGCCTGTTGTTTTTCTCACATTGACATGAGAAAATGGCATATGGAAAAATGTTTCTCAGTGCGGAATCCCTTTTTCTATCCCTGAGTCCCAGGCACCCAAGCAACCAGGTTGTGATGACCCCGTCACAGAGAATTAACAGAAGGACAAACAGGAGGAGGAGAAAAAGAAGGAAGAGAAACAGGATGAACTGGTGGATGGCAGGAGGAGGAGTAAGGGGATGAAGAGGACGAGGAACATGAGAGCTAGTAGGAAGAAGAGAAAGAGAAGGAAGATGAGGAAGAAACATCATACACAAACCAAAGGTGCCTATCTACACACCAAAAAGACAAGCGACCTAAAAACAGACTCTCCAGAAAAAACAGACTACACAGAACACAAGATAAGGTAAAAATAACCGAACCCCAGGAACCCAGGGCAACAAACCCAAGATTCTGTCCATAACAGTAACAGGCTTTAATCCTATCTTGCTTACACTCTGGCATCGCATAACCCTGCCATCCCATAACCCTAGCAATCTGTAGCCCTAGCATCCCATAACCCTAGCACATTATAGCTCTAGGATGTCAAAACTCTGAACACAAACTCCCTGGAAATCTCTGCGAGGGCCTTCAGGTGGCCCCGGATTTCAGACATCACCACTTTGGAGTGGGAGTGGGACAGAGCCACAGGGATGTCACCAGCATCCATCTTCACATCATGCGTCACACCCTGAAAAAGGGCCCGGGTTAAACACTCCCAGGGAGAAAGGCTGAGGTACTCGGAGACGTTGAACCAGTCAGCTATGGCCACGGGGCTTCAGCTCATCTCTTCCGTGTCAGAGCCACCAGGCAGATGGCCCCATCCTCCTTGAGACACGCCTCGGGGCAGACGTACCCAGAGCCGGGTGGTGGGATATGGCCTTTTCTCTACGGGGAGGCACTTCCTGGGAGCAGGATCTCTCACAGGGGCACTGGGAAGCCCTCCTGAATCCCTGAGAAACATCTCTGAGCTCCTCCATATCTCACCAAAACCATGGGTGGAGGAAGGATGCTTTTGTAGCCTCCAAGAGAACCAGCTCATCTGGGCTGCTCTGCAGCCACCAGGCACCTTTGCTGTCAGGCGGGTCTCAGCATTGCTCTGCAATCGGCTGTCACCTCCCCGCAGGGCGCTCTCCAGCACATGCTATGTCTCCACTTGCTCACCCTGTGGACAAAGATCAGCAGGGACAGACGGGGTTTGCTTTGCCCTCATTCTCAAGGTGCCACAAGAGAGACCTGCCACCCCCAAAGCAGCTGTGTGATGTGGACACCACATACGAGCTGCAGACATGGGTCAGGACAGCTGTGGGGAGCGGGCAAGCCAATCTGCGGT
>NW_010513280.1:0-1439 GCF_000687285.1 Phaethon lepturus
GGGTCCACTGGGGGAAGGGGTATCCCCCGGGAGCTCTGTGGGGAAGGTCGGGGTGTCCCATGAGAGGACCGGTAAGTGTCCAGGGTGTGCCGGGGAGGCACGGGATGGACTGGGTGCCTCGCTGGGGAGGCCCGGGAGGCTACGCAGAGCAGGGGACGCAGGGTAGGCCCTGTGGAGGGCCCAAGCGGGCAGCAGGGATTCGGCCATCCTGTATGCGTCCCAGCCATGCTCAGGCTGTCTGTGCTGCTCTTTGGCCCTATAGGTTTCCAACAGATGGGTTCCTGCTTTTGGCCCTGCTGCTCTATGCACCCGTGGGGCTCTGCCTGCTCGTCCTGCGCCTCTTCATCGGCATACACGTCTTTCTGGTCAGCTGCGCCCTGCCTGACAGTGTGCTGCGACGGTGCGTGAGCTCGGCTCTTCCCAGGGCACGGAGCTCCTGTGGTTGCTCGTGGTGGGGATGTGGTGGGCAGATACTGCTGTGGGGCAGGGGGGCTGCCCTCGCCCATTTGGGGTCCTTAGCCATGGAGGCTTGGCTCATGCAGAGGGTTTTTGGGGAGCTGTGCTTTTGGGACAGTTTGGCCCCAGGACCCATGAAGGTGCCTTCTCTGCCAAGACCAAAGGTGGCAGTTGCCTCTTGAGTGCTCAAGGACTGATCTGAAACACTTCGACCAGCTGGGTATCCTGCTAAAAAATTCTGCATGTGGCTTGTTGCTCTGTGTTTTATGCTGCAGCTACAGCTCTGCAGGCAGCCTTCAGCCCCAGCTGCAGCCCCCCAACAACTCCTGTCCCAGACATCTGTCATATTGTTTCCATTTTGTACCACTGTCCTTTTGCAAGTCACATGAATTCCCAGGTCTCTGTTCTGTTTGTTGGATGTGTAAGCCAGCGATGGCTCAGACTGGAAGACTTGAGGAAACCACCTTACCCCCTTCCCAGGTTTATCGTACGTGTGATGTGCTCAGTGCTGGGCTTATTTGTGCGGCAAAGTGATCCCCGGCTTCGTGATGTCAATGTGAGGGTGTATATCGCCAACCATGTGACACAATTTGATCACAACGTCATCAACCTTCTGACCTCATGTAATACGGTGAGTAACTTGGAGCTGAGCATGGCAGGTCTGGAAGCACCTCTCTCTAAGATAAGTGCATAGAGAGCTCATTCAGAATTTAGGTGTTGTCCTGAGTCTCTTCAGTTCTTATTTGTTAACCCAGGATTGCATAAACTTTGAGGTTTTTTCAGTGGTTCAGCATCATGCTTTAGACTCTGGATGAAAAAATGAATCAGGGTGAGACGGAACAGGAAATGTTACGGTGGGTATTGATTTTATTGAAAGAGCTTGGGCAAATCCTAGCATCTGTATCTTTTTCTGACCTTTCAAATAGGTGGTATTGGAAGCAGGGTTGGCTGTGGGGGTTTCCCCCAGCATTGGCTGGCACCTC
>NW_010513280.1:1470-10481 GCF_000687285.1 Phaethon lepturus
CACTTCTGTGTGTGTGGACAGCAGGCTGTGCTGCAGAGGAGTGCTGAGGGGAGCCGTGTGGCAGGGCAGTAGTGCTCGGGTTATTGTGCTGGGCTGCTGGTTGTGTAACTTTCCCTGTACTTTTGTGAAATTCCTATGTGTGGCGTTCCTGAACCAGCAGGCTCTGAATGTGCCTGGGATTGAGTTGGTTGGTCCTGTATCCTGAACAGCAGTAGTCTTGCTTCTTACCAGGAGAAAAGTAACTCTTGGAAGTAGCGTATCCTTTGCCAATCATGTCAGGAACTACTAGAGAGAACATGGGGAAACACAGTTGTCACCTGGGGCATGGGAGGAGTTTGTTTCTCAGGCAGACAGGGTACAGCCTGAACTGAAGATTAGGAATCAAATTCCTCAGGATTTGGGGCCAGAGCAGTTACCAAAGCCTGGCAGTAACATGTTCTCTGCTCCTAGTGCTTTTAGCACACAAGTTGCTCCCTCAGCCCCCAGAGGCATTTTTGCTAATAAGCAGGAACTTTGTCTCCCACTGTCATCTGGGAAAGTAGGCCTTGAGGGGAGAACAGGACAGCATTTCGTCCTGACTCTTGTTTTTTCCTTGCAGCCTGCCTTGAATGGTGCCCCTGGCTTCATCTGCTGGTCACGGGGATTCATGGAGCTGGGAGTAACAGGAAGCCGCGCAGAGCTGGTGGATTCCCTGAAGGTGTATTCGTCCCACAGAGGAAACCCTCCACTGCTGCTGTTCCCGGAGGAGGCTGCCACCAACGGCCGGGCTGGCTTGCTCCGCTTCAGGTACTAGGAATAGGTATTCCTGTGGTGGGGCTGTCATCACTGTTTTAGCTTTGGGGTCATTCACTGCTGAATTCTTCCTTTTCAGCTCTTGGCCGTTCTCAATCTTGGATGTGGTACAGCCAGTTGCCCTACAAGTTCAGAGGCCTTTGATCACTGTGGTGAGTCAGGGACTTAGGGCAAGGAGGCGTTGTGGAGGCGTGCACTGTGTGAGGGTCTTGGCGATGCCGTTAATTCTGCTTCTGCTTTGAAGCCTGTGGGTAGTGCAGCCTGGCCTTGTGTTCTGTCACCCCAAGGACTAGCTTCCCAGTGCTAACACTGTTTTTCAAGTGCGTTTCCCAGGGAACGTCCGCTGAGGCAATACTCTTTTAGCTACACTGGCAACTTACAATTAAGCATTTTAGTGGCTCAGCTGTCTAACAATGTGTCGTCTGGCTTCCAGGACCATAGCATCACTGTGCCTCCCCTCTTACTTGTGAGATCCTGTCTTTTAAAGTGCTTTGAAAGAATAGCTCCAGTCACCTTGGAGAGTGGCTGATGTGCCAAACGTTATGCAAGGCTCTCCAGAGTAGGTTCTTGAACTCGTGCCTCCCGAATGCAGATATGTAACATGATGCAACATTAGCTTCAGAAAAGTGGCAAAGTTCATGATGACAATACTAGCGCTGCTAAATAGATTGCAGTAAAACTGTCCTCAGCTTATTTATAGAGTGCAATTTTGTTGAATTTCATATTTCTTGGTATGATTTCTGGATCTATTTGATGAAAAGACACTTACATTTTATATTTGTCTGACATTTTAGTTGATCCTCCATGGTGCATCTTTTTAAGGTAGTAGGGCACAGTGGATAGATTTAAAGCCACTTAACCAGCAGGGCACAAACCATTGCTGCCCATACTAAAACATCAGCATGCAGGCATTTTTAAAGTGAGATTCTCTTACGGATTAGTTCTTTGCCCAGTGCTCTTAAGTGCTTTTATTGGCACTGCAGATGACAATATTGAGATCCCTGCTGGTAAAGTTCAGACTAGTGAATAATGAAGAGGCTAGATTATTGATTGTGATCCAGTGAACTACTGATAACTGCTAGTGAACGGCTGTTACTTCTAAGTCTAATGTGGTCTGTGGGTGCATAACGAGAGGAATACCTGGCAGGGTGAGGAATACAGTGTTAGCTGGATGTGTGCAATGATGAAAACTGCTAAAATATCATGCAAAGTTTTGGTAACCCAGCTGCCAAGAAAGTGGTGCAGTAGTAGAGAGTTCAAGGAGGCCGTAAGCATTATGCAGAACCTAGAGAGCAACCCTTGAAGGCACTCAGCTTAATCAGCTTATCAGAGAAAAGGCAGAGACATTGTTGTGGATAGCTGCTTGTACATTGGAGAAGAGGCTTAAGAATGGAGAATTCTTTTTTTTTTCCCCTGGCAAAGCACACAGCAGCAGTCTTTGCAGGTGCTGAGACTAAATGTTGGTACTGAGTTCAATTTTGGATTAAGATGCAGTTTTCCAACAGTGAGGATATTTTAAATTTTTGAACTCCAGAGAAGTGGGAGAGCTGTCCCGTTCTGGAGTGTTTATAATTAATATCTTCTCTTTACATGGTTTTGGCTCCTCTGAGAAATTCTGTGAGATGTGACAAGTTGTATATTTGTGCATCCTTTCCTTCATGAATGTTAGGGAGAACAGCATGCATGTAACTGCAGATGTGTTTGAAGATACAGGCTATAGCCACTTCTTGGCTCAGATTCTTGCCTTCAGAGGTTGAGCAGGACTTTTTGCCCTTCATGCACGTTGGCTAAGTAAATCACTGTGGATTTCTTATGTAATTTTAAACCATCAGAAACTTCCAAGGACTGGAGATACAATACCTTGGATGGTTCGATCAGTGCTTTACAGAAAGCTTTCTTAGACACTTACGTGATATATATATATATATCAGACACCGGGCTGAGCGAACCACCAAATTTGGGTTTAGGAAAGAATTTTCTCCAGCTCCAACTAGCTGGAACCTTGAAGTTGGTGGTCTGTGACACAAGGCAGCGTAACTGAAGTCTGGCTGTTGGCATCACTGTCAGTCGTTTGATTTTAGGTTTCTTAGATCTGTTTATCCAGGAGATGACGCTTCTTTATGTTGCCCTCGGTGACTGTGGTTTCTGGGCTTTTCTCATTTAAAGCACCACTTTCCAGGCTGTGGAATAAACCAGACACGAGGCCTGTCTTGGAGCCACGCTGCTTTGGTTGAGGATGAAGGCGGGTGTAAAAGAAACTGAGGCAGCTACATTGTGAGCTGTATAGATCTTGAGATGGTGTTCTTACCAGCCTGTGGAAAGTTTGGTCGCTGCAGGATAAAAGTAACCAACTACAAAAATCCTAGGAAACAGCATCCATTCAACAGCAAATTCTTTCAAATCATTGAAAAGTGTAGGTTGGGGGAGTCTCTGGAGGTCTTTAGTTCAGCTTTCTGCTCACAGTCAGACTGGCTTCAGGGTACGGTGCGGCTGCCTGGGGCTGCGTCCCATTGAGGGGGGATGGAGAGCCCACCACTTTGGAGTGCCTGTTCCAGTGGTCTCTGCTGGCAGGCATTGCAGTATTTCTTAGGGAAAAGATTGCTTACTAATTTTTAGTAAAAGGGAGAAAGTAATAAATTACACCTCACCTTTAATGATTTGTCTTCGAAGTTGTTTAAGACTTCACAACGCATCCTGTTTGGAAATGAAGAGATGAAGTTTACAGGAGCTGAGACAGTACAGTGGTTGTTCCCACCAGAATAAGGGAGGATTGCTCATGATTCTAAGGAAGCCTTAGTAGGTCTTAAGGCATTTTTGGTCCTTTCTAAAGGCACAGTCTAGTAGAGAATGTGAGAATATTGAGGGAAAAATCTCGCTGTCCTAGTCGGAGGAAAAGTTGACTCGGAGCAGTAAAAACTTTGACTCTCTTGCTCTGCCTGGTGAAGACTAATGAAGGTGGATCTGCCCTGGGGCTTGCCCTCACTGTGTGCTGGGTTTGCCATTCCCTCTTTCCCAGTCCTCCACATCTCTCTGCCCGCGTATCTGTTACTCACTGCCATGGCTTAGCTGTGTTCTGCCTGCCTGCTTCCCTGATGGAGACCTGACTAGCTCGTGTTTTGTGGGCTACGATCTCATTGTGCTCTCCTCCCCAGAGTGTGGCTGACTCATCCTGGATTACAGAGCTTCTCTGGACCTTCTTTGTTCCCTTCACAGTATATCAAGTAAGGTACTATCTCTCTCTCTCTTACATTTGGGGAAGGGGGGGGGGGCGGGCAGGGAGCCTGACATTTTGACCATTGTAGTAAGAGGTCTTCTGATATCTGCTAATGCGCACCCTCATTGTAGTATCTCAGCATGGCTTTGTTCAGCATTATTTGGTCCATGCCCGGTCCAGCTTCTGGACCAGCTTCAACCACCTTCTGAAGTGGAGAGGGCTCTTGGTTCCTGTGTTCAGTTGGTGAAGGAGAGGAGTCTCTCAGGGCTTTTATGGCAAGTTTTCTGGGTGTATTTTTGAAGCTGGCTGCTCTGCTGTAATTCACCCCAGGATTGCTCAGGTCCCATGGGTGATTCCCTGCAGGCAGCTCAGTGCTCTAGCATCTGCCTCTCCGCTGCCGTCCCTCATAAACTGCAGAGCTGGTTCAGACACCTGTCTAGGGCACAGGTGAGCCCAGGCTGGCTGAGTAGCTGTGGTGATTACACCTTATTAAACAGTTCATAGGCAGCAGAAGGGGCTTGGAGTCAAATTTAGGGGTGGGGGTATTTCAGCAAAGAGAAGTCTTGTGCTGTAGCTTTCCCCGGCTGTATCTGGCTCGAGTCTTGCTGATCTCTTTTCTACTCTCATGTAAGTAGCAGTGTCTCCTCATTTGGGTCTTTCTGGGAACTTCATTAGGGGAGGTACTTTGCATGTTATGCTTGAGTGCTAATAAAGATTCAATGAGCCAATTTTGTCTTCTGAGCCGTGCCTTGCCCTTACTTTTGCTAGCTAGCATTGAGGTTTGACGCTCATCTTGTGGGGAGAGATTTGGGGTGAGCAGGGAGAGCTGAGGTGGGGATAGCACCATTGCACTGTTGATCCCAGATGGGGCTGGCTCCTCCAGCAGCCCATGAAGCAGTCAGCCCAGTGCTGTTGTCCCCATTCAGGTGGATGCCGTCTGTCCCCAGACGAGCTGAAGAACTGAGTGAGGATTTTGCGCTCCGAGTTCAGGAGGTAGGAGGATGACGTGGGAGAGGGATGTGTAGGACTGCTGCAATTTGGGATGGTCACAGAGGAGAACGGGGTGCAAAGCAGAGTTGCGAAGGGCATTTCTGGATGGGTGTATTTGTATGATGGGAACTCTGGCCCGTATTTATTGCCCTTTATAAATATTCATTTTTTCCACGGCCTATGTGCTACCCCCCATTTGTCCTATCTGCCAGTTATCAAGGCTCTCCCCATCTAGGTCAAACCTTTCACTCCCTTTTCATAATACCACAAATCAAATAAAGCAATTGTTTCTCCACCTTTCCCTCCTGTGCCGGGTACTTCATAGCTCCTGTACCAAAGATCTTGTATCTCCCTGTCAGCCTGTTTTGGCAGGATGATATTGCCTAATCCTGGTCCTTCATGTGCTCCATGCAACACTGAAATGCATCACTGAGGCCCTGGAGAAATCAGTTCCCAGTCCTCTTCCCCTCACCGTGGCTCCACGCAGGCCTGTACATCTGATACACTCCCCTGCAATATGGGAATGCCTGGGTCGTACGTGTTGTGTGTTGTGTACATGTGACTCTTCTCTGCCTTTCTGCAGCTCTTGGCCATGGAGCTGGGTGTGGTATCCACACGGCTCACTGCAGCAGATAAAACTGAACACATGAAGAGGCTGAGACACACATCACTTCTCCCCTTTGCCCCAGGTAGGTGTCCTGGGTAGTGTCCTGACTACAGAACTGCCACTTAGACATTGCCTTTGAGGAGGCCTCAGTCTGCTCTTTGTTATTGATGTGTGGAGGGAGAGGAGAAGGCATGTTTGACATCCTCCTGGGGAGCAGGGGCTGCCTGTGTGCTCTAGGCTGGGGGCTATAGCTAGCTGCCCGGGAGAGGACCACCACTCCTGAGTACAGACATGATGGTTGTGTGCAGGAAGTCCAGCTTTCTTATCACACCAGTTCATACTAGGGAAAGTGGAGCTGTTGCAACTCAAAGGTCGTGCACCTTTAGGCCACCCTTTTGTGCCCACCGTTCTTTCTCTTGCAGCCTCAAGCCAGCCGCTGGCAGCCAGGCCCAGGACGCCTTCCAGTCTGGCGGGCGTCGCTCCTGAGGATGTGCGGATCACGGCAATGGCTCAGCGGGTCAAGGAGGTGCTTCCTCATGTGCCTCTGGAGGTCATCAGGATAGACCTGGGTAAGTGATGCCCGGGCTATTAGCAGGGATGCAGGGTCACTTTCCATGCCGAGTCTCTGTGATACCTGAAAGCAGAAACCTCGTCCCTGCTGCACTGTGGAGCACAAGGCAGCAAGGATATGAGTGGGCTGATGTAGCAGCTCCCTCCCTCACAGATCCTCTTTGTCCCTACAGCCCAAACCAACTGTGTGGATACCACCATTGCCAACTTGCTGGAGGGGAGAGTACCCTTCTTCCCTGAAAGTAAGGAGGCTGGTACTGACCTGCCAGCCCCGTCTACCTCCCAGGCTGCAGCTGCTTCTGTTGTCCAGGGCTCCGTAGCTGTGCCT
Organism: Phaethon lepturus; assembly: GCF_000687285.1. NCBI lineage: Eukaryota > Metazoa > Chordata > Aves > Phaethontiformes > Phaethontidae > Phaethon > Phaethon lepturus. The sequence goes on from NW_010513280.1 coordinate 7,972, forward strand.
TCTTCCAAGGTAATTCTGGTGGTTGTGCTGTCTCCTCTGGCCTGATGGCTTGCAGCCAGAGTGTGATGGCCTGTGTTCAGGACTAGCCATGATGTCAGGGGAATGGAGCTTTTTAAACTGGAGACTGAACTGGCATGCTGGGTCCTTGCAGCGCCAGTGAGGAGGTGTCCTGGCTTTGACTGTCTCCTGACGGCTGTTGTGCTTTCTGTTCCAGCCAGCTACAAAGCAATTTGCAAAGTCTCCTGTGGAGCGTCATCTGTCCTTGCAGGAGCGGAAACGAGCATTATACGACTATGCCAGGAGGTGAGAGTCCACCCACACCTCACCCTGTCAGAGTCCCCAAAACCCTGTCCCCAGCAGTACCCGGATATGCCCCAAGCAAGGGTCAGCCCTTGTTTCACCTCATGTCTTCCCGTTCCTCTCCTCTGGCCCAAGACAGTGAGGGTGAGGCAGTGAACCATGGCTGAAGGAGAGAGGAGGCAGATGTTTGTCTGCTTCGCCTCTTCCAAGCATGCAGCTCCTTCATGTTCTTGGGAAGCACTCTGCCTCCTGAATTGCCACTGGGCTTCTGGTTTTGGGGACTAGGTGAGATAGAAGCTGTTTTGCAGAAACACAGCTGCTGAGGAATGGTGCTTAGCAAAAAAACCTCATTTTGTTCTTTGTTGTAGCAGATTTGACTGATGGAAGTCATTGTGGGACTATAGATTTCTTTAAAATTGGCATTGGTGCTATGGAACGCTCGTTTTAGAAAGAAGTTGGCTGTTTGGCAACAGGGACAGTGCAGTTAATCTTCCTCAGTAAAAGAGGAGAATTGCAGAGAATAGGGAGCGAGCTTGACCTCTGTGCGTGGTTTTGATGAGGCAAATACCGGAACAAGTGTCCAGTTCTAGTGTCTGGGTCTTTTTTTTTAGAAAAAAATACTGAAAATTCAGAATGGGTTTGGGGGGTAAGTTAAGTCTGTTAAACTTACTGTAAATGAGACGGCACACTATGTATAATTCTGGGTGAAGGAACCAGGTTCTGAAAGGCTGTTTAATCTGGCAGAGAAAAGCAGAATAGTAACTAATGGTTAGAAGTTGTAGGCAGACAGATTTTACACAAGTAATGGGGTAGTTGTTTCTGAAAAGGAAATGGATTAATTGGTGGAATAAGCTTCCAGCAAAAACGATGGCTTCTCAGTGCCTGGGCGTCTCGTGGTCAGCCTGGCTGACTCCTTAGAAGATGCTGTAGAAGATGGTAGAGATAACGGTGCGCTTGGTGCAGTCCAGAGCAACAGGAGGCCTGCTTGCTGCAAGATCAGGTCTCTGCTCTGTAGGGTGAGGGTGTTGCTGTGAAGGGGAGAACTCGTCAGGCGTTGCACTGAGCTTTGCTCCAGAGCACTCCAGGGGTTGGGAGAAGATTGCAGAGGCTCAGGGATCGGTTAAAACTTGGAGATCCTGTGGCTTTTTGATAGTGCATCAGCTTTTCCCTACTGCTGAAAGTCTAGGAAATTCCCACGGTTGGAAGTTGAAGCTAGGCAAATTCTAAGTCCCCATTTCTAACGGGCTAGCTCTAGGTGATTCCTGTGTAGCTTGTAGTCACCAAGCATTTCATTGAAACAGGTCTGTTTTTCTGAAAGATCATTTCAAGTTAGAGGAATTGCATCTCAGCATAGTCCTATGGCATAGAGAATGTTAGACACTGTCTTCAGAGCTGTCCCCCAGACCTTTTAACCTGAGCACAGAGATGGCCGAGGGCTCTTGCTGGATCCACTGGGCATGATCTGCTCAACAGCAAAGAAAAGGGGGTGGAAATCCTTTCCTGTGGATACCCCACCTGACTTTGTTGCTCTTTTGCGTGCCCATCTTTTGTGTTCCTTTTCTGAGGCTTTTCTGGCTGTAGAGTAGTGATCTCTGTACTTCTCTGAGAGGAAGGGATCCCAACGACATGTGGAAAGGCGATTGTGCTCCTCACCATTCTTTACTCCAAAGGGCCATCCTTACTGTCCTAGACTTGGGAGCAGGTATGTGTCTGTCTGAAGTTCAGAGGGACGGCAGCAAGCCCTGTCACTCAGCTCAGAAAAGGTTGGCAGCTCAAAGCGTGCCGAATCTTCTGTTTTCACATAGCTCTCTGCCCGGGCTGCTGAATGTGTTGGCGATTCACAGTGAGACGTAGCTGTTCTTGGGGGAGGATTTTGCTTTTTCAGCAGGGTGTGTTCCCCAGCTAGCTGGTGTTTAATGGCAGCGTGTGCAGGACGTGGCAGAAGCTGGGTGTCTGTCAGCTCAGGGTGATGGTCGCAGGAGTCTGGCGCTCTTGCAGCATCAGCTCTCCATTCTCCCAGGTGGAGTCTCTCTTTGGTCTGGCACTTTTTCCTGCCTCTGGGGCCTGGAGTGTTGTGCCTATGTATTTCATCCAAACTGAGGTGTAAGGCTTAGCTTTCAGGCTCCCACGCTTGGGCACAGTTACAGCTTTTACCAGCAGCCCACACCGCTTCCCGGGTGCTGCTTACCTTACGCGGGTGGAACGCTTTG
>NW_010513280.1:10544-10808 GCF_000687285.1 Phaethon lepturus
CATGACGCCTCCACGGGGAGACCCCGGTCCCGAAAGCCAGGAGGTGACCCCGTGAGGACCCAGCGCCGCTGCGGGCGGTCTCCAGCAGCCTGGCACGGCTCGGTCTGGCTTGGCCCCCACTTGGTTAATGCTCCATTGGGCTCGTCCCTGCACAGACAGCGACTGGTGCTTAGCCTCGTGGCTTTCCCGGAGCAGCGTACTCTGCCCGTGGGGTTCTCCCAGCTTTTCCCAGGCTCCCCACGGGCTTGAACTGAAAACGGCCAC
>NW_010513281.1:0-266 GCF_000687285.1 Phaethon lepturus
GCGCCGGGAACCGGATACGGCTGGAGCGGCCCCGGCGTGGCAGATACACCGAGGGGCTGGCGCAGCTCAGCCCGCTGAAAAATTAAATCGCCTCCAAACTGGCAGGTTTAATTAAAAATATCCGAGCTTGTCTAAGGATACAAACCGTGTCCGGCACTGCAGCAGCTCCGGTACCCGGCGAGCATCGCGCCGGCACGGGCCTCGTGGCCGGGCTGAGCCCTCCCAGTTCTGGTACGGCAGAGCTGGTGGGGAGGGAAGAGCCCTCC
>NW_010513282.1:0-825 GCF_000687285.1 Phaethon lepturus
TAGTTGCCGGCTGGGGCTATACCACGACACCATCACAGGCAAAACAGGCTCGACTTGGGGAATATAAATTTAATTTATTGCCCATTAAAATTGAGTTGGCTAGTGAGAAACACAAATGAATTAAACCCACCCCTTCCCATGCTCAACTTCACTCCTTCATTCCCAACTCCTCTACCTCTCCCCTACCTCTGAGTGGCACAGGGGGATGGGGAATGTGGGTTAGGGTCATCCATAACAGCTCCTCTCTGCCACTCATTCCTCCTCAAACTTTTCCCCTGCTCCAGCATGGCTCCTTCCCATAGGCCGCAGTCCTTCACAAACTGCACCGGTGTGGATGCTCTCTGCAGGCTGCGGTCCTTCAAGAAATATTCACCTGCTCCACCACAGGGTCCTCCATGGGCTGCAGGGTGGATATCAGCTCCAGTGTGGTCTCCGTCATGGGCTGCAAGAAATTGCCTGCTTCACCACAGTCTCCTCCAGGGGAATCTCTACTCTGGCACCTGGAGTACCTCCTCCTCTTCCTTCTCCCACCTTGCTGTTCGCAAGGCTGATTCTCACACTTTTTTTCACCCCCTCACTCCTCACTGCCATCCAGTGTTTTGCTCTTTCTTAAATATGCTTTCCCCAATGTGCCACCATCTCGGCTGAGGGGCTCAGCTGTGCCCTGTGGTGGGTCCACTGGAGCTGGCTGGGTTCAGCATGGGGCAGCCCTGGCCGAATCATTAAGGTTGGAAAAGACATTTAAGATCATCAAGTCCAGCCACCAACCCAACATCACCATGCACACTAAACCCTGTCCCGAAGCACCACATCCACATATTTTTT
>NW_010513283.1:0-698 GCF_000687285.1 Phaethon lepturus
GTCCGGGATAAGCCTGGAGTGGTCTTGAGAAGGGCTCCATGGGGTGCAGCTTTTACTTGCACCCCCAAAACCCACGTGCCGCCAAGGCACGAACCAGTGCTTACCAGTTGCTGAACCAGTGCTTACTGGTTTCCAGCTCGGGAGACCAGTGAGAAGAGTCTCATGGGTTTGTTTCTGCTTGGAGGACGGGCAAAACCTGGTCGCCCGTGATCACCCCATCTCACCTTCACCGGTGGTGGGATGCCCTCAACGAATTATTCCCCCCTCCCAGTAAAATCCTTCTAGGAGGAAACCCAGCACATTCCGGAGCAGGCAAATGCCTCGTCCCGGCGCGAAGAGCTGCCTCCTCCTCCTCCCCTCGGCTGGCAGCTCTCCCTCCAGCTGGGCGCAGGGGTGCGTGCTGCTGCGCACATCTCACCACCGCCTCCCTCCTGGCATTTCTGGGCAGCTCTTTTGAGGAAAAAAAGCTGTTGTTTTGGGGTTTTTTTGGCATGGCTTCGCAGCGGAAAGGTGCGTCGTGGAAGCGCATAGGCGCAAAGTCCACCTCCGAGCTGGCCGAGGGAAGCGTCGGGGGCGGATAAATATATGCGGTGAGAACTGCAGCGGCCACCTCCAGCTTCCCACCGCAGGTGAGATAAATCTCATCTTAAAAAACACCTTTTTTTTTTTTCCAATTTCTTTTTTTCCCCCCCCCCCAG
>NW_010513283.1:738-1310 GCF_000687285.1 Phaethon lepturus
CCGCTCTCCGCAGAGTGGGATGTCCCCGGGGAGATGGCACGAGTTGTTCCTGACAGCTCCTCGCCCCGTAATTGTTCCCCGAGGTGGGTTAGTGCGTTATTAGCGATGGATTTGCCGGGGACGGAGCGGAGCTTAAATTAGATTCCAGCTGACAGAGCCCTCCCGGGTTCGCGCCGGGCGCTGCAATCCGGCGCGCAAGGCTCGCCCGGGGTTGCCCATCGTGCAAAGCGAGGCGCGGCGTTGGCCCTAACGCTCGAGAATTGACCTTAAAAAGGGACCCGTTTTTGGCTGAGCAGGAAACCCCTGAGCGAGGGTGCTCAGGGCAGCAGGGTCCCGGCTGGATGTCACCGCCTGGGAGCTGATGCCCTAAAAGACTGCAGGGTCCCCAGTAACTGGAGTGGGGGGCACTGGGGGGCACTGGAGCTGGGGACCAACCTCCATCCAACAGCTCTGAGGCTTCAGGGCATCTTTTTTTCCTGAAGCATCCCTCGGCAGGAGCTGGGTATGGACGTGGTCCTGGGGCGCAGCTCACGAGGGTCTTTGGCTGCCCGTCCTTCGGAGGAGCAGGCACC
>NW_010513283.1:1423-1836 GCF_000687285.1 Phaethon lepturus
AATGATTTCAGTAAACTCAATTTACTGCTATTACTGTCAGCCGGACCTAACGACCCGACACAGAGCAGCAGCCCTTAGAGGACCCATTTCTAATTAATTTCAGCTCATGAACTAATTAATGGATTTACTTGTAAATTCTCAGAAAACCCATGTTCCCTGCAAAGAGCAACCCTTTCTCCCTGGGGAGAGCTACTCTGACCCTGGCAAACCTCCCGCTCCATTGCTCCTCCAGCGAAGTCGCCCCTCGGCCGGATTCCGGTGCCCGTAGAGATGCCCGGGCTCCTCTTCCCTAGGGATGCTTTCCCTGAGCCGGCGCAGATCCCATCCAGCCCTCCTGGGGATGCCGGCAAACCTCCACGCCTGGGTCAGGGCCAAGCTGGACCAGGTGCCGCAGCGGCTCCGCGCCGCCGTCG
>NW_010513284.1:0-1483 GCF_000687285.1 Phaethon lepturus
TCCGCCGCGCCGGCCCCTGCCCTCAGCAAAGGGCCCGACCCGCCATTGCCGCCCCCGAAGCCGCTTTCCCTCGACGCGGCCCCCGAGGCCATGTCCCCCTCACGGGGAGCCCCAGCCCACAGGCCAGCGACAGGCAGTGAAAGCCACAGCCCACCATCACCCTCGAGGCTGCTTTTCCCTCAAGGCAGCCCCCGGGGCCGCTTTCCCTCACCCCGCCACCCTTGAGGTACAAGAGCTCCTTCAGAGGAAAAGGCAGGACCGTCCCGCCTCCACCCACACACCTGGAACCAGACGGTGCTTGGCCATAAGTGACTCCCGCCACGCTTTTCCCTTCTCCTTACACCACCGCCAATCATGAAACATCCCCAGGGGGTGGCTGGCCGCCTCGCACCAGCCTCGCCGAGAGGGGAAGGCATCCTGCTGCCACGCTACTGCTGTCCTGTCCCCACTCCTCCCGCAGCGCTTTGAACGATCCAGCGTGGCGGCTCCCCGCAGCAGGACAACACGTTGTAGGGTGTGAGGTGGCACATAGGGAAGCCTCAGCCAAAAATGCGTAACCACCGCTGGCCTTAAGACTGACATGAGGCCTGGGGAGGCTGCGGCCACTCGAACAGAACCATCACAAGGCACTAACGTCATGTCTTTGGTAACACGCTTCCCTCAGAGAAACACCCCGAAGCTTAAGGGACTCTTAAGAACATGAGAAGATGCAGAGGACAGCCCAGAACTGGCTGAAGAATGTTGATGAGATAGCGATTGCACTACAACTATTTCATGGATTTAAACTGTCTTTCATACAGTAAATTGGTGGTTATTCTCCAGAAGCAGCCTGCAAGAAGCCAGGGCAGCTACAGAAGCAGCTGGAGACCTGCTGCAGGCAGGGGGCGGACACGGCTGGAGGGCTCAGCCTGCAATCGCAGAGAAAAACTCAGGACACGGAGCTTCTACTACTGCGGGCCTGCTGGCTCACGCCTAACCCACGTACCTGCTCGGTGGCATGCGTAAAATAAGCACAATTGTTCCAGGGGAAGTAAAGATCGGATTTCATCCTTTGCAAAAGCATAAAGGAAGCAATGTATCTGTAAGTCAAGATGAAAGCACAGCAATAGGGCCAGTAGGTGTATGTCTGGGGAGAGAACAGCAGCTTAAAGCACAAAAACCTATATATATGTATAGGTATGTATATACAAAGTCAAGAGAAAAGATCTCTAGCTTGCCCTGCAGACAGAGCAAACCTCCATCACCAGGAGAGCAATTGCATTCTAGGTAGCACACTCCAAAGCATTTATACCAAATTGCTTATATTCACTCAGTCATAGGACCTCGCACTTAAAAGAAAAAAACAGGCTCTTATACATAGTCATCCTCAGGAGAGTAAAAAAAAAAACCACCATTAAATTGCCACATGCTATTTTTTCTACTTTGTAAACCAGAAATAAGATCAAGGGAGAGCAATTCTTGGGCATGGAAGCAAGAGGCATTC
>NW_010513284.1:1514-20737 GCF_000687285.1 Phaethon lepturus
ATTACAATTACACCCTTGCAGTGAGTGAATATTCTCTATTAGAGAGCATGAAATCAAGACGGATCACTGTGTTTGCGGGGGGGAGTGGTAGGTCAAATACTTCCCCACACATGATAGGAGCAGAAAAGCATCGTCACATCATGTGAGGGCTGTTAGAAATCTTTAAAAATCCAGACTAACATTCAGCTCTTATTCAGCATCACATATGACTAAAATTCTTAAGAAAAGGCCATACTCATAATTTAGCTTCAAAGCTGGTTATTATTACCTTATTTTAAAGCCATTTTTAAAAAAGAAGAAAAAGCAATGCTATCTCCCAGCAAGGCATTCTGATTGGGAGTACTCTAAGCGCAAAAAATGAAAACATTTCAAACCAACATTCATAGTTTTACAAGCTCTACTTTAAGCCTGACATGTAGTTTGTTCAGAGCACCTGAACGAAACAATTCAAAATCACAACCACCCATCAATAGCAGCACTGTATGCAGTACTTCCATGACAACAGCCTATATGTTTACCTCACAAATTTATAAGCAAGCCACACTTGCTTCTTCCTGTGTGCAAGGAGGGGTAACTTGTTAAACCGAAGTTATTAAGTAACAATGCAATTTTCTAAGAAAAGTTAGCAGTACGCCAAGCCATCATTTAAAATAGGGGTAGCAGTCTTAAGCTATACCTAGCATTTGACACAGTTCTGGGTTTTCTCCTCTAATCATCCTCAGTGCAAATACCGCAGCTGCAAGGAAAGACGCATCCCTTAAAATAAATCCAGGTATTTTGGAGACAGACCTCTTGGTTTGCCTTTTTAAGATCAGCATTTAGGTGATCAGCAGCAGGTAAAGATTCCCAGCTATCCTCTCCCCCTCCACAGTAAGGAATTCCAGGAGGCACAGGGAAATACTAAGGGGCCGCAGCAGCAGCTTTTGAGCGTGCTTTTTCTTACTGCTGCTTTTCAGTAATCCGTAGTGCAAGGTGAAACGCAGGCCACCATCTTCTGATGATGTTGCTTCAACAGCGCAGGAGGAGACAGCCATTTCCCGACTTAGAATTCAACTGTAACACGCACAGAGCAGAGACACATTCAAGCTGTTTAAAAATACACCCGCAGTGCACTCCACAACACTTAGCGGTAAGAGATTATCCTCCTAAATCTACAGACGGGAAGATAAGCATTCCCATTTTGATGAGGCGCAAGGAATCTTACTCACAGCCTCAGACTGCGGAGCTGGTTGCAGGTGCTGGGAGTCCAGCCATCCCGCTACCGCTCTGCTGCCTCCTCTGCCCGTCCTGCTCCCAGGCAAACCACAGGGCCAACCTCCAGCTCCTACCCTGCTTCTAGGCTACGCTGTTGCTCACTCCTTACTGGCACAAGCCTTACCTGTTCAGAGGCCTTTGCTTCTGGGGCCTGTCTTGAATTACACCCTTGTTTCTACTTGCTCTTTTCTCTCCAGTTCCACCCTATACACCATTCCTTTATGTAAGTCTGCTGATTTAATTCACTAATCCAGAGAAGAAAAAACCTGACTAAAAATGGGTAGTTTTCTTCCCAGGTTAGTGAATTTAAGTGGTTGATGAGAGGATGCTATAAGCACCCCAGTAAATGCAAGGGAGGCCATAAAATGAAGCTGGGAGCAGGCAGGAAGGGCTGTGGCTCGCCCTTCTTGTAGCAGTGAGCCAGCAGACCAGTTCAGCTGTCTGTGAAACTGCAGGCTACTTTGGGACAAGAGCACAGACAACACTAAAAATAAGCTGGACACTTTATATCCATCTTGAATGTAAAGAATCTTTCCAAAACTCTTGTGGAGTTTTACCCTTGCTAGCATCGGGCTCGAGCACGTTTCCAAACTGAAGCGTGTTTCCACAGTATGCCCTCCTCCCTGCAATTTAAGTTACCACAACACATTAGCCAAGGACCAACCCAACAGTAAGCACCTTAAATTACCACTTTATTCTGCAGGTTGCTGTAATTACATTGGCCATATCTATTGGGTGCTTGTTGTTACAACAACAACAACCTGTCCCCTGCCCCACCCCACTCAGTGTCCTGCTACAATATCAAGACACCTTTGGTCCACTCAAAGGTGAATCATTTTACATGTTACCAAATGAGACAACACCATAGAACGCACATTTAAAAATGCAATTTATAAAACCAGAAATTTATTGTAAATTTAGAAGAACAGACTGAGATAAAGTTTCTTGATAAAAATTATTCACACAGCATTCATGTTGTGATTTTTTATTTTATTTTTGAAATGAAACCATTGTACATTGTACAAACCATAACTACCGATGGAATAAATAAGTGAAAAATTATACTGCTGTACAACACACACACACACAAATCATAAGATGGAAAACGATTAGGTATTGAAGAAAACAAAATTCTTTACACCTTCTAACAGGCCCTTAGATATAAAGAACATTCCAAAACATGACAATGTTTATGTATGAAGATAGCCACCCAAAACCAGTATTTTTTACTGCCTTGTTGATTATTTTTTTGTTGTTTTGTAAGTGCCAGCACTTTTTGGAATGTTTAACAACTACTTTCCCAAGCATAAAAATTCCAAGGAATATTTCTGCTATAAAATGTTTGGCTGAGTAAATCGCTTATTCGGAAGGCCTTCCCACATGTTCCACAAACTCAGCTAATTTACTTGCTTGCTTCTAGTTTCTTTTTTTTTTTTTTCTCTTTTTTTTTTTTTATTTATTCGTAACTGAAGCTCCAACATTCAGCATTGTAGCAAGGAAGCACTTCTTGATATTTGCACTATTTCTAAAACATTAGCTGTATGAGAACTTTCAGTCATCTTGAAGAAAATTACATCTCTCCTTCTGCTCCACGTCTCAATGCTTTCAATAAACCCTTTTACAGTGAGTTCATAAAACAAGTTTCTGGTAGAGATAGGTCCAAGCCAAAAAAAGCTGGATTTAGATCTGGTTTCAAACCTCAGCTCGATTTGAATTTGATGTTCTGGTTTGGTCCTATCTGTACTTTCTGGCATTAAAATGTGTTTAATCACATCCGTTGGCCCATAAATGTTATCAGGCACTTCAAAAAAAGACTAATAACAGTCTTATACACTATTTTGGATTTCTTCATACCAGATAATGTCAAAGTCTCTTCCCTTAGAGACTGACAATAACAGGTCTAAGGAACCCAAATCTATCTGCTTGTTGTCTGTTGTCACTAGAATCTCTGGTTTAAAAAAAAAAAGTTCTGAATGTATTCCTTATAAGCTGTAAATAAAGCATTACTACTTTAGAAATAAAGCCTCTAGGAATATGGTTATGATGCCTCGTCTTGTAAGCCACAGAACAATGAGCAGTTCCGAGCAGAAGCCACAGGAGAGAAAAGGAAGTTTATAATTAAACCTGCTGATGTCAATAATGCCAATAAATGCTTCTATTTAATGAAAAATTTGAGGTATTTTTAGTGCTATTTATATATTTTATCCTAAAGTACAGGAATTAGTTTCTAAACGAAAAGTCTATTTACTCCCTTGGAAACGTCTACAAAATTAAAATTAAAAACTTGCTGCGATGCACCTGAAGATAGGGATTAGTAAACATGACTACTTGTCAAAGGTGGCATCAGATTTGTTTTGTTTTAGCATTAAAAACAACAGAAAGTTAGTAAAATCAAAAATATTTTAAAGTTTGAATCTTTCTAGATTTGCCCATTTAATATATCAATAGAACTTCTCACAAAATATCACTTAAATCTGAATGTAATATACATACAAATCAATTGTCATTGACCAGTTATCCACATTTTAGGCATACACACAATTCAAGAGAGAATCCTACCGTTTCATTGCATATATTGTGCAAATATAGTTTTTGGCTCCTCATTTCCTTATTTTCAGAATGTTAATGGACTTCATGATCAGACCAGAAATCCCAAAAACTAATTAGGGAGCACACTGTTTTCATGAACGATTTGCAATCAAATTTTATTCAGTTAAAATCCAAAAATTGTTATTTCAACATAAAGGAAATGTTCCGAAACTCAGCGTCATACGTTATTTGGAGTTCAATCCTACAAACGTCTTACGGAAGGTCAGTATTGGCTCCCCACTCCTCCCTCCCCCCACTTCCCTATTGTTTTTCATAATAAAGTGGTAATTGCAAACGCAATGCAGTAGTCTAAGTGCAAGCCATTTTCACTATTGGAGAATTCAGAAATAAATAAGCTTAATGAAGAGCTAATTATGAAAATGTCTCAACTGGAAGCAATTTTTTTTTTTTTCATTTAAAAAAGTATTTACAGTTCTTAGCTTACAAACTATATGCAACCATTTTCCTAGCTGTGAGATCGTATTTTAAATTACAAGTTCCATCTCCCACACAAAGTGAAGACAGACTAAGGGCCCGATCCAGCAATACGGATGTACGTACGGATGTACGTACGCACGCGCGGGTGTAGTGAAGTGAAAAATAAGCGGTTCCCACTGACACCAGGTATTAATAACCAGGAGCTCACCACTGACACCAGGTATTAATAACCAGGAGCTCACCCTGGAAATACAAAGCCCACTGTACGATCAGGCTGTACGACCTGATGCAGATGGTTCTGCACTTCTACATGCCACGAATTTGAAGGGAGTTGCACATACTTAGTGCCTTTCAATCAAGTTCAGCGTAAGCACACTTCAACACAAGTGGAAAAGAAAGAACATTTCTAACAATGACGGAGGGACTATGGAAACAACAAGGCTTATTTACAAGACTTGCTGAAAGAAAAAAAAGAAACCAGTATTAACCTGGAACGTAGAAGTAAACATCTTATAAAGAAACAGTACAATGAAATCCAGTTCAGTGAAAACATGATATCAAAAATGACCAATCGAAAATAAATTCACTGTGCATCAATCCCTTTGATCCTATTTATGTACATAGTGGAACTTTTCTGTAAAGCAAGTTGTACCCAGTACAGAGATCTGGATCTAATACGTAAGTATTTTAACTGTTGTATATATTCAGATCTGGACTATAAATGGTAAACAGATCGTGTTAACTTCTGATGAAGTTAAGTACTTAGAAGACCAGATTTACAGTTGCGAATGCCATGCATTCAATAAAAGATCTCCACTATAGCTGCTAAAATAAAGTATCAAGCTCCTTTTTCTCCTTGGACTCCAAGAGTGAAAATGGCTTCCTGATCTGTATTTGTTAAAAGTTTAAGCACCAGGGATTTAAAAATTAAAAACTAAATAAAAACCTCAAACAAAAAAAGAAAAAGCCTTACTACATGGCATTTTACAAATATAGGCCACTTTGCAAAGGAGACAGTTGCAAAACAACTTTTAAAAGTTAGCACTGTTTTCAGAACACAAGGCACAAAACAAAAGCAGACATCACGCCAGAACAATGAACTTCACATGAAAGCTAATACCTGACCTGTACCATCCTTAAATATCTTACAATGTTAAATAGAGAAATGAAAACAAAACAACAAAAAAAAATACAGCAGCAACATAATTGTAATTTTGACTTTAGAAACAGTGCGTAGACCCCTCCTGAGTTGTTTACTCCAACCATTTCAGAGACAGTAACTTAAAAGTTCTCAATGTTTGTTTCACAGGAAAAAGTTTTCAGTGTCTGAGAAGTTAAACCTTTGTTAGGCTTTCTTGGATTTTTGCTTGGTAACTTGAAAAGTTAGGAGTTCTGTCCTCATCCAAGAGAAGATGCTTAAGTAAGGTTGTTCTATAATTAAGCCCACTGATGTACCTTACATAAAAACTGACCAGAAAAATCTATAGTCTAAATCTCTTCAACATTTTGTTGGGAAGCCTCTACTTTCATCTTTTTAGAAGGTGGCACTCCTTCAGAGTCCTTAACAAGGGGGAAAAGAAAAACAACCATGTTATCGTTGCACTGAATTTCAGGCACCATAAACATCAAATAAAAAGCATGAACAAATTCCCTGGTGTGTCATTTGTAAAATACAAGGCATCCCTGGGTATGAGAATGACGTAACCAAGTACATCTGCTTCCTGAAATCACTCCTCTACTTACATGTTACGTCAACATCTTTACAGTTGTCATCTACTGACAAAACCAAAAAAACCTTACAAAACTAACACAGCCTACTTTAGGAAACTGAAAAGTAAATCAAACCGATCTAGTCTTACTGTTTAAATTATGTGAAATGCAAGAAGCCAATCAAATTAACCACAAAACCAGATACATGTACATGTAATACTCTACAGCTGCTTTACTGTCATCACCTTTGGAAATGAGTCTAAATACACACCAAAAAAAAATACTCTTTTCCAAATTCCAAGTAATTGGGCTTTTGCACTTAAAAGTTACCTGAGAGTTTTTAGATGCCTCTGTAATTATATCGTTTTCTCCAGAGGACTGAATTTCTGCTTTCTCTGAACTATTCATGGAATTTTCCATTGAAGACTGTGAATTCTGTTCATCAGAGGTATCTGAAACGTCAAGAAATAATTTTAAATGAACAAATGAAAGCGTTCAGCAGGACCTTTCAGGATGTCTTCTCGTTAGCAACATCCCAAACACATAAATTTCACCCACATGTAACCATTCTTGATAACATTAATGACAACTGGGTGAATGTAATGAATTAAGCTCAAACTCCAGGACCAAAGCCACTGGCTGCTGCCACTGGAGAAGACCTTCACCTTCGTGCTGGCAGCAGCACAGAGCTGCTGGAAGCAGTCCCTAGAGGGAGCTAAGCCCCCGCACACCCTGTGACACACAACACTCCTGGCAAAGAAGCTTCAACACAAACTTCACAAAGAGGCTGGACCGCAAGGAAACTTGCTTCAAACCAGAAGGAAAAGGCAACCACAAAAAGGGCTGACTTGTGATAACTAATGGATCTAAAACTGTGTAGCTAAGGAGAGAGAGTAAAGCTATCTGAATTGAAATTCAGCCGTATATTTAAAATCACATCTTTTGCCTGATACCACTTTTAAGATAAAATTTAGAAATTCAGCTAGCTAGCTTATCCATTAAGGCTGCAGAATTTTTAATTCTGGTACATACTTATGGAGAAGTCTTCCAGCTTGTTACAACTCTTACCTGCTTCCAATTTTTGTGTGTGTTTTTTGTTTGTTTGGTTGGGTTTTGTGGTTTTGTTTGTTTGTTTTTAAACCCTTCTCTCTCTCTCTCTCAAAGCAAGACTTTACTTACAGAGGACTCAGGGTTAAAGCACCCATTCACTCGAAGAGGGGACAGAGGCACTTAAAATGCCTTTATGGGTTAAAGATCCCTCAAAGTTTAACACAGTATGGCCAGGCGCAAAGACTCAGCAAAAAACCCACAAAACAAACAAACACACACCCCAAACCACCCAAAACCAAGCCCCTTTAATTGTAAAAGGTAAATCATACTTCTTGCAGTATCCACATCAAGAACAGTGTAAGGACTGAAACCCATTCTCTCCTTCACCTCATTTAAAAATCCTTCCCGACTTGAATGAATTCTCAGAAGTATACATGGAGTCAAGTTTTATGAAGTGATCTCTCCACAGGTCCCTGACCCACGAAACATGTAAATTTATTCTAGATGAAGAGAAATGCCAGCTCAAAAATTACATTGGACAACTTTCATTAATGAAGATGACATAACCAGTGAGTAATGGCTATTTTTGTGGTGTACTGTATAAAAAGCATCACCAGCATTTCTGAAAGTTGCTCTGACTGAATTAGACATAAACTGACGCCTATGATGAGCAAAGATCATATTCAGCAAACTCGGACGGAATCGTCTTCCTTTCCACGTCTCACCAGAAAAGCACGTTCCTACTGATAAAGAAACAAGTCCCAAGGGTCAGAGGGAATTTCCATTTCAATTTCCGCTGTGTGTCTCAGTACACATTGCAACTTGAGCTAAGGAGCACTCTGTGATGTGCACATCTCCCCGTGACAAAAACACGCCTAAAACAACTTCTGCAAGGGACAACTCGCTCATAGCTGCTGGGTTCTCTTCCAGTTGCTGCTGATGACTACCACGCGCGCTGCTGCTGACCTCTGGGCAAGGGGATCCTTGTTTTGAACTGCCAAACACCAAACTATTCCAATGTCTGCTTGTTTACACAGCAAAAAGTTCTGAACACACCTGTTTTCTTTATGGAGTCCACATTGGGCATTTCTGACCACTCAAACTGTCCCTCAGCTTTAAGGAACCTCCCTGATTTCAGTGTGGTAACATGAGATAGACGTACAAGGTCATTAACCCTATCCAGTTGGATAACGTCACAATTCCAGTGGTTCGACTGATTGTAACACTTTGTCAGAGAAAAAAATTATTTAATAAATTTTTAAACACAGCATACAATCAATAGAAAAAACACCTTAATAATGGGTATTTTTTGCTATTACTTCTCCCTTTCATTTTACAGTAACTGGCTCTGGAACTAATCCAGAGAACTTGGTATGATTTTCCCTGAACCTAAATTTAGTCAGGGGAGCACGTATGCTATGTGACAATTTCACACAAGCAGATTCAGACAATATTAGACCTAGGAGTAAATCCATACTGTTTACCGTGACTGACAATGCTAGCTGAGATTTTTCTTTGAAGGATATGGCATTCTGATTTATTCCAATTTGGTGGCGATTCAGTTGTCAAATATTAACCCCAGTTAACAATGACAATATTTAATATACTTAACCATTCTGGTATTACCAAGATAAAAGCTCTAAATTTAAATTGGTCAGTGGAGCTACTGAGCTAAGAACTAAATCAGGGGGCATAATTTAATTGCTTTGCTATGGGAAGAATTCTGCAACCAAATCATTAGAATGGTGTTAAGGACATCTTTTATCTGTTATAATAGGATGAAGAAAGTTATCTTCCCAAGAATATAAATACGGAGCATGTTTTGATTACCCAAAATACCATTTAAAGAGGGACGTTCAGAACAATTTCTTAACCTACATGTATTTTTAAATTATCTTACATTTAATTTAAAATAATAATTTGAAATTATTTTTCATTTTTAATAATGCGCACAACTGCAGTACAATATTGTAACACTTTTAGAAAATTAGGACAGAATTCAGAGTTAACTTTTTAATAAATAACTAGCACGCTGAAGAAAAAAGAAAGCTTCTATTATAGTTTACACAATTAAAAAAATAATTTCAAAGTATCTCACCTCTATTTTACTTTCACACTAGCTAACAAACATTCATGAATGTACAAAAGTAATACTTCCCAGGATTTGTGTGGTTACATGGTAGCAGCCATTTTAAAGATGATTTAAAATTATTTCTTCTTTCAAGACTGAGATTATGACATCAATAAACCAAGTATTTTGTTTGTTTCCTCTCTGAAAAGACCCTGAATGTCAACCTGACCTTTCCAGTTGGATGGAAGGATCATTGGTAGGCCAGAGATATTATGGCCCATTTTCACATACATGTTGAGAATTCAGAAATCCTTTCTTTCAAATTGTATTATTCAGTTCTTAAAATGGGTAAGCAAATAAATGATACAATAAAGGATAACTTTTTTTTTTTTTTTTTGGCTTTGCAGATGGTCTTTCCAGCTTACCTTCTGAACCAGGCTGCTCCTTTGCTTCTGTCTGAGTTTCATCAGACTTTACTTCAGTGCCGTCTGCTTGTGTTGCCAGGTTCTGTTCCGGTGCTGGACTTGAATTACTACTGTTTTCTTGTTTTATTGGAGAAGCATCAGCTATTGAACTCTGGTTGCTATTGTCATCTGTTAACAAGAGTTAAAAACAAGAAAGTCTAATTTGACAAGAAAAAAAGTAGACCTTAATTCTTGAATATTTTTCCTGTATTATTCCCTGAAAACACATGGTACAGTCTAGCTTGTTGGGGATCAAGTCCAAGCATTAAGACTAACACTACGTCTACACCACCACAATTTTTTCCACACCACCACAATTTTTGCTCTCGCAGCCTATGCAGTAATACAGGAGTTTTCTAGCAATTACGAAAAATCATAAAACTTAAAAAAAGGTGCTGTAACTAATATTACACAATAAAACCAAGAGTGTTTTACTCAGATCTGTTACAAAAGAACCCAGAATTTTGTAATATGGGTAAAACAGATCAACTGAAGTGACAGTTTCATTTTCTAGTTCATATAACATAGCACTAATTAGGTGTTCATGCTGCAGATTTACAAATACCCATCACTACAACCTTCAGATGAGCAGATAGTTTTTGAAGTGTGTCCTGAAGGTCAGCGAAACAAAAAACCCACCAACAAAACCCCATCAAGGTAAAATGTAACATCCAGTCCCAGTATCAGTAGTTTCTAAGTGATAATTGTCCAGAATACTCTCTAGCCTCCAAAAACTTGGATCATAGTACTTCTGCAGCACAGCTCATGTCTCTGTAGTTAACAGGAAATATTCTTCCTCTGAAAACCAATGACAGTGGTTTAAGTATCTCAGCTAATACTTTATGGATAGCAGCGGGGTACAGCTTCCTGTAATGTTTAAGCCAGTCTAACAACCATGGGTAACCAAGAGGGAAGCTCCTGCTCCCTAAAGAAAACTAACCCAGCAAAACATTATTAGTTAAATTACTAGTGTGCAAGTTGATCCACCTCCCTCTGCATCTGTACAATCGTTATATGCAAAGGACTTCAGAAACACAGAGCTGGTGATGGGACCATCACTTTTCAGAGCAGCTTGAAGTCAGATCAGATTAAGTTTATCATGAAATTGTACTGTATGGCTTAAAAATGCAAATTATATTTGATATAAAAAAGCAAGCAGTATATTAACCTAGTGGATGGGAGAAACACGGCTTAAGAAAATTAAATTATCTGACCAAGGCAAAAGCTAAGAAGTTTGACACAGATACAAAATTAATCCAGATCTGTTAAAATCCTACTCAATCCTTCAACTGCAAGACCATACGTGTGGTGAACACTGGAAAAAAAAAAAATCAACCAGGAGGCAATACAGATGCAAACAAAACTGAAATGAAGAATTTACAACCCACTAAAAAGTGATCATCTCTTATTAGCTCAAATAGTGCTGCATTATCAGCCATAATTGTTATCCAAACACCTAAAAGGTAAAAAATTGAAACAGAGCTGAGCTGTGCAAGCTCCTCTGTAATGAACACCAGATTAACACGCAACAGTTCACACTTTAAAAAAAAAAAAAAAAGATTAAAAAACTGACCTAATAGTGCCTGACTGGGAAGCAAAAAAATGTTTTCTTAGCAAGTTAATTTCACCAAGCTGAAGCAGAAAGAAGATACCAGAGAACCACAGCTCGCTTTCTTGTCTCGCAGGACTCTTTTGACCTGACTCACCTATAAAAAGTACAAAACCTGCACAAATTATAGGTGCTACTGAGGCTTTGGGTGTCCTTTGGGTCTTGAAACAGCAAACTCGACAGAGTTACTACTTCACCTGAGTGTAGTATTTTGAATGGTAGATATTTCTATTTTTATTTTCATATTTAGCTCCGCTAATAATTTTCTTCCCCACACACAGCCCAAATAAAAATAGCATACAAACAACGGTTAGTACATCCACAGAAAGGAAGTCCATGGTACCAAATGAGTATCTGGTGCTGTTGTCATTTAGACTCAATTATTCTATCCATATGTCTGAGCAACAGAGAATTTGAAACCGTTATACTTTCATAGCAGTGTAATAGGGTAATGGGGGCTGACCTTCTCCCACTCACCATGCATGTCCATCATCCCTGGAGAGGAGCTGTTCTCTGGAGTGGTCACTTCAGAGCCACATTTTTCATCTTTGCCTTTTTTCTTATTCTTATTTTTCTGAAAAACAAAAAGGTACCAAAAACAAATGAGACTACCACCATGAAGAGAAATCCATGTTGCAATATAAAACCTTCCCACTCATTACTTCTGTGAGCATCTGTCTCAATTTCAAGTAGGAAATAAAGCCAATGTAATAATAACTGCCATTATCAAAAACACATCGGTCCCAATAACTGCAGGGCTGTTTTTCCAATCGTATTCTTCGTGACACAAAAGACTAGGATATATAGGTTTCTATCCAGAAATTCTAGCACTGGTTCGCACTTAAACATGTTTTTCATCTTCAAACAGTAGCACAATTTTTGTGAAAAGTACAAAAATTCTCAATACTCCTCCTCATTCTACAAACAGGGAGTCTGAGGCACGATGATTAAATGGCTTGCCGAAATGAAGTTGGAGAACTTGAGAGGTGCTGGCTGCTAACTTTGTACTCAGTCCAAAGAGATAGAAAAGCAAAGTGAAAAGAATCTCTGCTACACCGGGAAAAGGGAAGAACATCGCTGATCAGAGGCAGGTCTAAGATTCATGAAACTACCCTGTTTCTGAGCTCGTAACTCTGCTCACTGTATGGTTTATGTGTATCAACACACCACTGCAAAACATTCTCCTTTTCATATCAGAAAGCTTGTAGAATACACCTAGACAATACGCATGCATGCACAACAGGAGTGGTAACAGAGCTAGAATTTTAACACTCGAGAGACAGCTTTTTACCTCTTTCTCAATGACCAACACTGCGGAGACCTCCTCCTTCCCTACAACTAATGCTGTTTCTTCATTAAAACTAAAAGATGGGACTAAGAAAAATCAGACTGGCCTAAAACAAAGAGCATAAATAAGACAGTCCTACAAGAACAATAGGTCACAACATGCTCATGACTGAACAACAGTATGGACTGCAAGCATTAAAACAAAGGACGAGACAGTGGCATCCATCACGTGGAAAATCTGTGTCTGCTAAGGGATGCAGCATTTTCAATTAGGAGGTGACGTAATCGGTCTCAGAGGAGAAAGAGCCAGCTGCGCTGCTTTTGGAGGATCCTGCGTGCCGGCCGAGAAGACAATTAAAAGCCTGACTCTAGGAAGAACGCTCAGCAACCCATCCATTCGGGTAAGACAGTGTCCTCCAACAAGGGAAGGAACTAAAACCACAATCAAATATTGTCTAAGAGTGCAGAAGGAATTCAACAAGTGATATCTGGAAGGACTTTTCCCTATACCTTAAATAGGCCTTTTAAAAATTGTATTTTTACTTCAGAGAACCCAGATTTTATTCCCTAATACATGAAACAGAGGTGGAAGCACACAGACTTCTTTATCCTTGCAAAATGAAAGTTCAGAGGGGACATAATTTCTCTCAGTTGTTTGGGGTTTTTTTAAACGGTAAAAAGGACACTTTTGCCACAAGAGAAATATTGAAAAACGACTACGAACAATTTAAGCTGAAAAGCTTTTTTTAAAAGGTTTAACCATCAAAGTGGTGAGGTTCTACAACAGCCTTCCAAAACTAGTAGGAGGAAAAAGCCTAGCCAATTCTAGTTCAAAGAAATGTCAAAGTGTCTTAGGAACAACACGGTGTGGGGGGAAGTAATCTAATCTGTGTTCACTAAAACCAAAGACAACTTCCATTTGAAACATGAAGCAGTAAAAGATATCCCTTTCTCCTGTTCTAGTAAAAGGCAAGTATACTGTCTGCTCCTTCACAGGTGGATGAAATAAGATATAAAAAGTTGTTCACAACAAAATTAAATAGCCAAGATCACCCCCACCTGATATGTATTTTTAAAACATATGCCCTTTTTTTAATTGTGAGAACTTCCAGAGCAAAAAGACAGAAACCCTACGACATCAAGCCTGCAGCAACTGCAGCTGCACAACAGTCTCTACTTGTTATGAACAGAATGTGTCTGGAGGACACGAAAGTAACTGTCTTAAACAAGCGTCCCAATTTCAGCAAATCTGGAGCCTAAACCTAAAGATGATGGCTCAAAAAATACAATTAAACTTTGCACACAGAGACCATTATATAAACCCAATCTTCTTAACAGAGAAGCTGACTTCAGGTACCAGTCACCTTGGAAATTCATTCAGAAACTCGCTAGAAATTCTATTTCAAAGTTTCATGGTACCCATGATGCAAGCATAGCTTAACTGCGGGAAAACAATTTTCAGAACCTGTCAGCCTAAATAAACTAATCTCTCTCTCACATAGATACCACAGCTTCTCTCCCCCCATGTATTAGAAATAATAAAATCAAGACCAAACATTTGACAACTGGAAAGAACGAACAAGTTTCTGTAAATAAACCAGGAAAGGTTTCCCAACTCACAACAGGTTATTTCACAGAGATGCTGCTCAAACACTGGAAGAATACAAGAAGCTTACCACAACTCTGACAGTCATGGAAATCTGAGGTACAACCAAAGGTACAGAAAGAAACAAACTCAGTTAAAACAACGCTAATCAAAAATAGGTCTTGAATTTGGACTTTGAATAAGACGAGACTTGTCTGAAAAAACATAATTTTACGCATTTATTAACATTGCAATTTTCTTCCAGACAGGTCTTAACTTATATTTCAAATAAAGTAAAAGCACACGACAGCCCAAGGAAAGAGTACCAAACTTAGGATATATACTCTATTATATCATTAATTTGCTGTGGCACTATTGATTAGTTTTCTCTCTGTAACAGTATCTCAATTTATAAAATGAGAGCAATATTCATTTTGAAAAACAATTTGTAAGCCCTACCAACTTTGATTTTTACATTTATTTTTATGCCACATAATTGTATTATAGCAAATGAACGGTGCATGTTAAGAACGTAAATACAACGCATACACAAAACACTTATCAAGATAAAACACACATTACAACAGAAACATGTCTGCTGTATCGCTTGGGCTGGACATGTTAATACAAGTGATCTCAGTTCTCAGTTCCTACCCTTACTTCAGTGTCTTGCACCTATTTTTGAGCAAAATAGCAGTGATGCACAGATAGAATACATTCTCCGCATAGTTCCAAACCAGCTACTTTCCTCAAAAGCGTCAGGCAGAAAGAGGGGGAAAAGTAACTGATGTCTTAGCATTCCCACCCCACCTCCCAATTATTACACTAGAGAAAGGTTTCAAAAATCAGTTTCAAGCCGAACGTTTACCAGTTATCTGAGAATTGATCCAAGCTGACTTGAGGAAGACTGCCACCCACTGAACCATCAACACCACCTTCTGTAGAGATCAACATTTTCCCTGAAGCTCTTCTGTTCAAGCGCTTCTAAGACCCACACCAGTCTTAGCTTAAAAGCTCAAAGAATAGAGAGCATGTTTCTTTCAACTTGCCCTAAACATGAGTGTCTACATCTTGAAAAAAGCAAGACATCTGCAGGATACTTACATCATCGACTTTAGGCTCTGTTACTGGTACCCATTTGTAAATCCTTAGGGATGTGTCGCCAACTGTCACCCACTTCTTCTCCCTACAAAATTACAATGCAGGAGAAGTTAAAGTTAAACTCCGGATTCAAAAGAAAGTGATCTACTATTGTAAGTTGTCAAGGATTTAAATAGGCTATCAAGTAGGATGATCTCTATTACATCGTCTTTAGTATTGCATTGTGCAAATTGTTCTTTGCATTTCAAAAACTTGTTAGAGCACTGCTAACCTCCAGATTTTTCAGGGCTGTTACTTGACTAGGTGAGTAACTGCAGTAGCAGTAACAGGAACTGGATTAAAGATACAGCAGCTATTGAAAATGTAGATTTAATGCCTACAGTTTTCACTGAAGTATCTAGAGAGCAGAAGAGGTTTTAGACAGACCAGTGTGTTTTGATTGTCATGAAGCTGTTTAATGGTATAAGAAATCTAAATGCATTTTGACCGTCTGAGGTTTATTTTTGGGTAGAAATTTGCTGCTAGCAATTTAACATTCACTCAACACTCCTGTCAGACAGCTCTGAAATTCTAGCCTTAGAACCAACAGCTTTATTGGTAGCAATATGTGCCGTGATGCAGAATTCAGACTCTGGAGAGCCGAGCTCTCTTGGGCAGGAAAGGCTGAGAAGGCTGTCGGAGAGGGAGAAAGCAGAACCTACGGCACTCTGTGCAGACCCCTGCCAGCCAGCCATGAAGCCGTGACACTGACAAATTCTGAAGGAAATCTGGCTGGAGGGCATCACTACCTTAGGGGGTCACGCAGACACAGAGTGCGGAGCTGGAAAGGACGCTGAACACTTAGTTAAGGGATGAATTCCTTGAGCTCTTTACATCAGCATATTAAAAGAAGGTCCACAATGCCAGAGAAATTTCATCACAATTCTGTGATCAGTTTTCAGGTCACAGATTACCACTGCTGGTTCCTGGGTTTGTAATATAGCTCTGCAAATGGATCGATTAAAAGTTAACAACAAAGACCAATTCCATTAAATATTCAGGAACATCTGAAATTAATTTGGCATGAGATCTCAAGCATTTTTCTTTCTTAAAAAACACATTTAAATAATAAATTTGGGATCCAGTTATAGATTTAAGAAAATAAATAAATAAAAATGTTCTTTGCAGGATGGGAGAAACTGGATGTGACTCCAAATACATATGATAGCTCCATTTTTAGAACGGGCTTCCAGAATCAAAAGCAGCCACATTGTACAAATGCCACAAACATCCTCCTGACTATTTGTTTTAGCTACTACAGCCAATCTTCTTTGTTTTCTCTTTAGAGAAGACACTTTCCTGTTCAACAACAACAAAAAAAAAGTGCTATATATGGCAATTTGATAAGTTTTGGATCTGTCCACAAGGATATTTTAATGAAAAAGTACAAAAGTATCTCAGATTCATTTCTTTCCCACTGCTCTTCCTGGAGCACAATTTTTTCTCAGTGTGTTTAGATGCATCCATTAGGGTATGCTAGATGGCTAAGGTATGTCAAAACCCAATGTTATGCTAATTTGGAGCTTTACTGCTAGATGTGATAAAAATGACAGTGGAGATGAGGGCATGTCAATAATGAGAGCATACTTAATTGTGAAGAGATGATCATGGTATCATTTTTTTTTTTAAGGATACAAGACAAACTAAACTTATTTCTACTGGGGAAAACCTTTGAAATTATGGAAATAAAACCAGCTTGGGTTTTGTTTTGGGTGTGGGGAGAGGTGAATAAATGCTTAAAAAAAAAAATATCAAGATTTTAGTCTTTTCCTACAGCAAAATATTACTTAGAGATGCTGCACTGGAAAACCAAAAGTTCAAGATACCTGTTAGCATCTCAAAGCAGCCTCACAC
This sequence comes from Phaethon lepturus, assembly GCF_000687285.1. Lineage (NCBI taxonomy): Eukaryota > Metazoa > Chordata > Aves > Phaethontiformes > Phaethontidae > Phaethon > Phaethon lepturus. The sequence goes on from NW_010513284.1 coordinate 18,566, forward strand.
AGCATCTTCACTGGACAGACTGTAGAACACAGGAGGAAACCTATATTAGTAACTTTTTCCTTCTAGTATTAAAGTTAGCCCTGACATTTTAATTCTTTTGAGTTTCTTAAGTACCACTTTAAGTTTTGATAACCCTCAGCTATAGGGATTTTTTTTTTTTTTTACTGAATTCAATACACAGTTATTCAGACAACAATGGGAATAAGGATATTTTGTGATGGAAGTACACCGACATCCCAGTCCTGCAATCACTTATGGCTAAAAAGAACACCCAACATCAAACTGCTATTATTCAGATATTTTACATGTGTAAGCATTTACAGTATCGAAGGTTTAAGACCATAAAGGTATTAATAAGGAAAAAGACAACCTCCCCTAAAACGTAATAAAATCATTGGCAGCACAAACACAAATTTGTTAACAAATGTAATGACTTTCAGACATTTAAGCTCAACAGGGTAAAATAACTTCAAGATTTAAGATTTTATTGCAAATAAACCTTTGAATATTATCCCTAATACTTACTGCCTTTCCATTTCAGAACAAAACACAAACAAAAAACAAAACCAAAAAAACCAAAAAAACCCAAACAAAACAAAAAACACCCAAACTCTCAAAATCAGTTCTACTCTGAACACTCACTTTTTAGCTTTTGTGCAAAGACATCGACCCAACCTGCTGATCAGGGACTTTCCTTTTCATTTAGTTAGAACTGACAATTTACTGGTGCTGCCCATAACAGTAAGTTTGCTAAATGCTGCACAAACTACAAAATAGTCTCACTGACCAAATGCCTGATTAGGAATGAGGGATTAATGAACTCTCGTGCCCATCCCGTTGTGAAACCTTTAAGTAGTTTCTCCACCCGTTTTCCTGTCTGTAAAATGGACCTGCTGTTGAACCCACTCATCCTGAGACCCTGATCAGAATTCCACCCCTGTAACTCTATTCCACCTTTGTTAAGCAGTCACTAGGCAGTATTTTTTATTGCACTGTCCCCTGTTATACCATATAGGTTGATCTCAATATTGACTGGTGGATTGGAAAAAGTGGTTCATGGAACACCATCAACCCGAGAGTTAATCAGGATAAAAATGTGGCAATTATCAACTTTACTTGCCCATGCCTAGCTGACAAACTCCATAGCTTTATAAAAAAACATTTTTTTCGGCTTCAAACCTCTCCTGTTCCTCCATGAATGACTCAGGAGTAACAACAATGGAAAATGGCAAAACTTAAAATATATACATTAATAGGTTTTTCTTCTAATCTTCCACACTGAAAAGTATCTTAAATATTTTAGTTATAGTAAATTCAGAAACTAGTCAATGCAACAGAAACAAACCCTTACATTTATCTGAAATCCTGTTAAAGCATTTTTAAATTCTGAACCATATCTGCACAGCATTTAAAGGACAGCCAAGGATACGTAGAGTAAGCATTCTTTCGTGCTTATGCCTGAGGCATACTAATATCCTAGAACTTACATAATTATATATTCAATTCCCCATTCTAAATAGCCCAAGACTCTCAAATGTATTTATATTTTTTATATTAACACTAAGGCTCCAAAGAGGAGTATCAAATTCCATGTATAAAAGTAATATACCAGTGAGCAAACACAACAGTGTATATTACACTTATACATAAAGTGTCAAGGCAGCTTCTGCAGCAGCAATGAGTGCTAGAAACACTCGATGGCACAGAAACAGAAAGCCTTTACTGCCAACATATTATCATTCAAGAAAAGGCTTTCACACTTGTTTGGCTTTTTACCGTGACTACCATTTATCACAGTGAGCTGTATTTACACAAGGATTTGCTCCCACATACCCCATCTTCTGTTGATGATCACGAAGTGACGTCATAATGCTGAATTTATCACATCACACTCACTTGCATTGCAACAGAGTTTGGTGAAAATCACAGAATTATGACCTCCCTGTGGGATCAAGCAAAGGAGAAAGGGGAATGGGAAAGAAAATGCCATTATTATACAGAAAAAGTGCTGTAAGACGCACAAAAGAAGATTTTTTTGAAACGTAAGGCTTGCTTTTCAGAGCACGCCTATCGCTATGTAGATGTTTGTCTAGTGACTAGTGTGAAGTAGCTGCAAATATACATGGTGTTTCTTGACCACACTGCAAATACAATAAAATACCTTGTAGCAGG
>NW_010513284.1:20768-24452 GCF_000687285.1 Phaethon lepturus
GGACACCTTCTCTCTGAGTTTACCTGAATATGGTGCATTATGAGAGTCCCCTTTAACTTACACAGGCCAGCATGTTTTCAAACAAGTTCTGCTACGTGCCACGTTGCAACAAGCACCTTTTCTAGCAGTGAAGAGAAACGTGGCTTATGCATGACAAAACTCTACCTTTAAGATACATCCAACTTCTACTGAAGTCAGCGAGAGCTTATCCTGGCTCAAAAAGAAACAATCATGAGCCAGAAAAAAACGTATCGTAATTCAAGCATGGTAACAGCGTGTTTGGGCCACTACAGTACTTCAGTACAGCTCCTGCGCATACACTGGGGTTTTTTTTACTTCAACTGCCACTACATGAACTACAATCTTAGCAGGAAACCAAACACAGCCAATGTAGCCAGACTAAACGAGGGTGGCAATCTGGTAGTAGCAAACAGTCTTTTCCAAAGACATCGTGTTAGAAGTTCTATGTCATAACTACTTTTCAGAGTGAAAGCACGAGCAGCAAAACCTGTAGAAGCTCAATCTCAGAGCATTACATACCACACAAAAATATTTTAGCAAGTCTGAATGGAGACAGCAAACAGAAAAGCTACAGCAGCATTGTCTAGAAATTCTACTCTAACTAGCCACAGCTAGCGATCCCAACTAACCGTACCAGGTGACATGATCTCACGGCCCTTGCTGACTTTGCTCCTCAACTTTTACACAACATGCTTTGTTTTAAGCTACATCCCAAGTCGTGTCTGGCTCTACGGCCAGCTCCCTGCCACAACAAACACTTAGCACTTTCTGCAAGTACTGTCATCAGTTGTCCGGGTTCACCTCTTCTTCATAAGGTGCTATCACTATTCCTAGATTGTGGCTTTGATGGGGCAGAAAAAGGACAAAGAACCTCTGCAAGAATACTGCAATTCAAAGGCAAGTCAACACAGTGAGATTTCCTCATTCCTGGTGCACCCTCTAGATCAGGGTACCTACCCTCATCAGCCACACCATACCTCCATCCTCAAACATTTGCACAGTTGTCCAAAAGCTCAGCAGTGCTACAACACCCATGCAAATTATTTCACTGCCTCCCAAGACATCCTACCACTTATGCTTGCCTACCGCCTATTACTTTTCTTTTAGTAAATATCTGCATTTTCTTTCATTTAGAAAAGAAGACTTTTGCAAAGTCATTTCATCAGGCTTTTGTAAAACAAGAGTATTTCCTTTATTTTTCTAATGGTAGTTGAGGGCACAATAGTTTTTGCCTCTCTCTTCTTGAGAGCCCATCTACACACACCCATCACTCTCTAAAGACAAAAACAACCCTGTACCTTTCACAATTCATTGAGATAAATTTATGTCAGGAGATTTTTTAAAACAGAATGAAAGAAAAAATTGTCAGGTACTGCTATCAAGAAAAAAGTAGGACTACCCTCTTAGCCCTGGAACTTTTAACATTTCTGCCACACAACTACAACACAACCGTGTAGTCTGCAAGACACGTGCTATGTGTTTTCTAGAACAGATGCTCATCCAGGGCAATAGTTTAAACAAAGGAGATATGGTTACATTACTCTTAAGATAAAAACGTAACAACTTCACCGTTTACTACTAAGTTCCAGTAATACCAGAAGTGCTACGCGCTCTACAAACACACATAAAGATAGGGTTCCTTCATCAAAGGGCTCTACTGTCTAAGAAAGAACACACATTTTCTAAGAAACGAAGTCTGCACTGATGGAAACTGCTTTCCTATAGGCATGTTCATAGCCATGGCAGTACAGGCATGCGGTAATATTGCACAGCAAGGCTGCTGCACACCTTCACAGATCGATAAAGCATAGGACAGCGCGCACCAGAGCCACTGTCCGCTCAGGAGAGCTTCCAGCTCGGTCTGCCTCTCCACTCATCCTCGGTACGCAGCGCTCCAAGCACACAAGCCTCAGAAAACTCTGTCCTATGAAATGTTGGATGCAAGGTATTTTAATCTCCAGTGGCTGCATTTCCACAGAAGAGCTGTGGATGGCAACAAATTGCTCCTATTATGCAAATGAAACTGCACACTTGGAAATTGCCTATGTGGCTCTTCTGAAGATGCAGGAATTGCTAGTGTGTAAAGTTCAATTTAACAAGCCAAGTCTTCTCAAAACATTCAAACCACAAGACACAGAATCTCTCTCGCTAATTTCTCACTACACTTGACTGCAGGTAGGGGGGAATCATGAAAGTCACCTTCAAATTATGATTTCTTTAAAAATAAGAAAAATGATTTATGTAAATACTTGTGAGATGCACACACAAAAAGCCGTATGAATACTTCTGACAATAATCAAAAGAAACATTGCACGATCCTGTACAGGAACCCTTTAAAGCAGGTTGTCTCTCGTGAGGGTTAAAATGTACAAAATCTATTTATACTGTAAGATTTCTGTTTTATAGAGGAAGCCATAGCAACTGACACGATGGCACAGAGCCCTTGCCAAGAAAAAAAATAAATTGGGCATTTTGTTGAATGGCTAAGCTTCTGCCTCTACTCCTCTCTGAAATCCACAAAGTAGGATTCAAAGGAAGTATGCTGCGCTCATGAATGAAATACCTACAGGCAAAATAGTCCCACACATCCAACAATGCTCCTGTTTTAACAAAAGTCCTGTCGCATCACTATACATTGTTCTGACCCCTCAAAGCTGGCTCACCAGTCAGCAAACAGCACTTAAAAACACCACCCGAGTAGAAGAGAGTTCCTGAAACCAACCGAACTGCGGTGCTCGGGCTGCTCCGGCTCCCTGCACAATGGCTGGATTCTTTGAAATCCCCATCTCGTGCCCTGCGTTATTGGACACACGTCCCGATTCTTTGTCCAGCTCAAGCCAACGAGCCCATTCATCTGCTCAAGGCCATTTAAAAGGCCAACAATCCATTTCACCCAAAACCCGCACGTTTTAATTCTGCATTTCACTTTTTTTTTTTAAAGAAAGCAAAGCGTTAGCTGTGGATCGCAATAAAAGTGCCCCCTTGTTTTACCAGGTTCAAAAAAAAGCTGAGTTACACAGATTAATACTAACCCAAGGGATTTCCCCGTGGATTTTAAAGAAAGTATTTTAAGATACAAGCACAAAGACTACTGAACTTGCTGGAAGAGAGAATCCCTCTCGAGTCACACTGGCACTGCTCTTTATCCCATCCAAAAACCCTGGACCGACCGTGCGGAACACCGCAGTGACTGTTTCACTGTATTGTTTAAACACCTCACGTTGATTTTCCTAACAAAAGCAGAAAAACAAACAAAAACCCCCCCCCCCAAAAAAAAAAAAAGATACAAAAGCGGGAAAACGCCAAAACACGGTTAAGGCCTAACAAAAGGGAATCCTTTCACTAGGGGTACAACCTTTAATCATATCATTTAAAACAAATTCCAGCGGCAGTTACGGGCTCCCTCCCGCGCTGCTCGGGGTTTACAACCGCCGGAGCGTTTGTGGGAGACGATCCCGCTCGGGTTTGCTGCGCTTACGTGCAACCCTCGCGAACTTGAAAGGCAAGAATCAGTAAATACATGGGTAACAATAAAAAATAAACTCCTGGGCTCCTCACAGAGGTATTTTTAACGCTTTTTTTAAAAAAAAAGCCAACACTTCTTTGAGCTCTAGTTCCACACAGAGCGGCGGCGCAGCTCTCCCAGGCCCACTCCTCGGGGCC
>NW_010513285.1:0-1562 GCF_000687285.1 Phaethon lepturus
ATGTGGGGTCCTTGGGGTCCCCAGCTCTTCCAAGCACCCCGAGCCATGCAGGGCACCCATGGGACACCCCAGCCCGGGGCAGGCAGGGGATGCCGGTGTGGTGCCCTGGGGTGCCCAGCAGTGGGGGGGCACACAGAGGGCTGGGGCCCCCCCGGCGCTCACTGGGGCAGGATCTGGTAGAGCAGAGCCTCAGCCTTGCGCTTCTCCTCCAGGTAGGCTTGGGTTCGCTCCTCCACCAGCTCCTCCAGGTTGTTGGCGTACTGCTCCATGCGTGACAGCAGGTTGTCCAGGATGTTGCTGCTGCTCTCCCTGTGGGCAGGGGGTCAGCACCCACCCGGGGATGCTTTTCGGGGTCACCCGCCCCCCACGGAGCCAGGAGAGGTACCTGTTGAACTTGCGGAGTTGGACCTTGATCTGGTTGAAGTCGGGGCGCTCCAGGACGTCCTCAGCCCAGCAGTGCTGCATCAGCTGGCCCAGCTCCTCCATGTGGCACCCCACATTGGCCGAGGGGCGGAAGCTGGGGCGCTCCCCACTCTTCACCCGCTCAATGATCTCTGCGGGGCCAAGCACCCATCAGTGGGTCCAAGCACCCAACAGTGGTCCAAGCACCCATCAGCAGGGCCAAGCACCCATCAGCAAGGCCAACAACACATCAGCTTGTTCAATAACCCATCTGCAGCTCCAAGCACTCATCACAGCAGGTCCAAGCACCCATCAGTGGGGCCAAGAGCCCATCAGAGCAGGGCCAACAACCCATCAGCGGGGCCAAGCACCCATCACAGTGGATCTATACACCCATCAGCTTGTCCAACCACCCATCAGCAGGGCCAAGCACCCATCAGCTGGTCCAACCAGCCATCAACGGCTCCCTGGCACTGTCACCCCAACCCCAAGACTCACCTTTAGGGCTCAGGTCAAGCCCCTCCACATAGAAGACACCATTGCGCAGGGCGATCTCTTGCAGGATGATGCCGAAGCTGTAAACGTCGCCCTTCTGCGTGCCACGGGCCGGCGGCGACTCCATCCGCAGCAGCTCAGGTGCCGTCCACAGCTTCTCTGTGGCACCAGGGAGGGGGCTCAGGCCGGGCAGGGACCCCGGGCAGGGGCTGCTCTCGGCGTTGGGGGTTGAGGACGGGCGGGGTGCTCACTGGCGAAGAGCGCGTGCGAGTCCTCGCCGTCGGGGACCACGCGGAAGCTCTCCAGCCCGTAGTCGGTGATCTTCAGCACGAAGCGGCTGTCCACCACGCAGTTGGAGGACTTGAGGTTCCCATGGGAGACGATCACCCCGTTGTGCAGGAACTGCATCCCCTGGCAGGGTGGGGAGTGGTGGGACCTAGTTGTCCCCCCCTCCGTGGGAATGGGGGACCCCTGTGGGAACTGGGTGCCCGGTGGGAACCGGCTCGTTACCTTGACGATGTCATGGGTGAGGGAATAGCGGAACATCCAGTCCAGCGTGATGCTCTCGTTCTCCAGGATGTCCTGGGGACACGAGGGTCACATTGCTGTCCCCCCACCATGGGCGGTCCCGGGATGGGGGACAGCATCCATCTCCCTCCCACCCC
>NW_010513286.1:0-205 GCF_000687285.1 Phaethon lepturus
GCGAAGCCGAGTCCTTCCAGAAGAAGTTCGAGAACTTCCTCCACAACTCTATCATCATTCCCAGGTGCTGTCTGGGGGGGTCCCTGTATTGGGGGGGGTCCCCAGGGTGGGTGCGAGGATCTGCCCTGCGTGGGGGGCCTGGTGGCTGCTCCTGGCAGATCCTTGAACCGATTGCCCGCTGTCTCAGGCCACCCTGGGAGGGGAC
>NW_010513286.1:510-1357 GCF_000687285.1 Phaethon lepturus
CTGCAACCACGCCGCGCACACCGTGGGGTGCAGCGCCGCCACCTTCGTCTTTGCCAGGACCATGCCGGAGCGTAGGTCCCGGCAGCCTTCCCCCTCCCAAACCCTGCCTTGGTGATGCTGGGATGCTCTGGGGTCCTGGCGCCTTTGGGATGGGGGATTGGCCCCAGGTCAGGGTCTGGGTGATGCCCCCAGGAGCTGACCCCCTCTGTGCCCCTCTCCAGTGCAAGCTGACAACATTCCCGGCAAGGTCACGTGGGAGCCGGCCAGCAAGAACAGCGTCCTGCTGCGCTGGGAAGAGCCCAGGAACCCCAATGGGCTCATCCTCAAGTACGAGATCAAGTACAGCCGTGAGAGTGAGGTGAGGACCCCCCTGCAGTACCCCCTGCCTGGCCCTGCCAGGTCTGGTTATGGGGGGCACAGCACACATGCCTTGCCATGCCATGCCATGCCATGCCACGCCTTGCCTTGCCTTGCCATGCCACGCCATGCCATGCCACGCCACGCTACGCCATGCCATGCCATGCCACGCCTTGCCTTGCCTTGCCATGCCACGCCTTGCCTTGCCTTGACTTGCCATGCCTTGCCATGCCATTCCTTGCCATTCCTTGCCTTGCCATGCCTTGCCTTGCCATGCCGTGCCCTCTTGCCATGCCTTGCCTTGCCTTGCCTTGCCTTGCCATGCCTTGCCTTGCCTTGCCTTGCCTTGCCATGCCTTGCCTTGCCTTGCCTTGCCTTGCCATGCCTTGCCTTGCCTTGCCATGCCTTGCCTTGCCATGCCTTGCCATTCCTTGCCTTGCCATGCCTTCCCATGACTTGCCTGGCCTTGCCTTGCCATGCCGTGCCATGC
>NW_010513287.1:0-1720 GCF_000687285.1 Phaethon lepturus
AGCTGGCAAGAAACATGTTGCGTCTCCGGACAATAAAAAAACCCTGCAACTTATTAATCACTGATGAAACACCAAATTATTTCAAGGGGGTGCAAGCTAATAGTGGTTAATTCTCATTTTACCCTCTCAAGGCATAGCTGTTCCCAGCTAAAGGCATGCTAAATTACGTGAATAATTTGATAAATATATTAACTGCCTAATGCCCCTGAAATGCATCTAATTGCAATTGCCATGGCTAGACAAGAAAAGAGTCCCAAAAAGGAAGAACTCAATTTCTTACCATGGTTTAAAAATAAATGCTCTGAAGCGCCTGCTCTAATCTCTCCGCTTCTGCTGAGTAATTTTCGCTATCGCATCTTCTCGGGGAGCTGCTGCTGCCGGGACGTGTCCTCGCCCGCAGCCGTCCCCGCGTCCCACCGCGCCGTGGTCCGGATACATGCGGGGGATGCCGGGAGCATGGGGACAGATGTCCCCACCAAAGCGCTTGCAGGGGAGGTAAATAGTAACAAGGCTGCTTGGAAATTTCCTACCGAAGCAATTTCTCAATGGGAAATCAGTTTTCTAATGACTGTCAATTTTTTTGGTAGTATTTGCCACAGAAAAATCTGTTTGTGTTTCGGGACAATACTCAGATAGTTCAGGTTTGGTTCATGCCCCGTGTCCCTGTTTGTCTGTGGGAGACTGAACCTCCCCTAAATAAAGGGGATTTATCTGGAGCCCTTGAGCAATCCTTGTACCGGTGGGAAACTGGTGAGGGAGAAAGGTGAAGCTCGCCTCCTCCGTTTCCATGCAGAATAACTGTCTCCGGGATAAAACACAGACTGATTTTGTGGCTGTTGTTGAGACATTCCCATTCCAGCCACCTTCCCATTTCACAGGTGGGAAACTGAGGCAGGGAGGAAATCAATGGCTCCCCATGAGAAAGCTGTAAAGCCAGGTATCGAAACAGGCTCACCCAAGAATTGGGGTGTCCCTGCTCGTCTCAGGCTGGAGGTGCAGGGACTCCCACCGGCTCCAATGACCCCAAAGCCAATCTCCAATGGGCACAACCAGCCACAGCCTCGCTACACCCGCTGCTCCTGCACCTTAGCTCCAACCCCGGTCTTCCCCGGTCCCAGTGATGCTGCGTCATCCTCACCCCAGGGGCCCCCACGGGAGACCATGTTATTAAGCACTAAAACTTTCCTACATCTTTCCCACTCAGACCTGCAATGAGCTGAGCTAATTCCTCCTCTCCATGGGTTAATCCCCCGAGTTTCGCAGCCCCTGGCTGGGGCTCACAGGCGAGCAGGGGCCGGCGGTGCTGAGGCACGGCTCATCTCCAGCCCCGGCACCCCGCAGGGATGCGGGCATTGCCTTGTGGAGGAGCTCAACAGATGCACGGTGCCGTCTTGCCGGCTTTCGACACCGGAGGATGTGCAACAATTATTCTGAGCTAAAATTAGTCTTGGAGCACGTGATGTTCCTGGAAGATCGGTTGTGAGAGCGCGAAGGAGGATGCAGAGCACCAAATCTGGATTTCCAGCAGGATTGAGGCAGCTGGCGTCTTCAAAGCCAAGCCCGTGCCCCCGGGTGCTGCGGTGCCCCTGGGGACCCGCGTACAGGATTCGGGAGCAGTGCTGAGCTCCTTCCTCTGCCACCAACGCTCTGCTGCCGCCTTGGGAGAGTCACTTCACCGGCACCATCCAGCCCGTGGGCCGACCCCGCTGGCAGCCAAGGC
>NW_010513287.1:1751-2114 GCF_000687285.1 Phaethon lepturus
AGGCGGAGAACCAAGGAGGCAGAACCACAGCGAGCGTGGTGGGGACGGGGAAGATGCCCCCAGCAGACAGAGGTGGCAAACCACAGCGGAGAGGGTGCTGCAGCGTACTGAGCAGGGATATTTTTTTGCTTTTTGCAGGTAAAGGCCTCGCGGCACTGCAGTGGCGTGCCTGGGCTTGCCGGAGCCGGTGCGTGCCACGCTGGAGTCCGTGTCTGTTCAAAGAGGGGCTGCGCTGCGGGGACACCCTCGGGCCAGGATGGCTGCGGGGTGGACCCTGAGGTGGGCATGAAAACCCCCGTGATGCTGCGAAGGGGGGTGGTCCGCAGCACCCACAACACTGCGCAAAGCGGGCACACCCGGCAC
>NW_010513288.1:0-887 GCF_000687285.1 Phaethon lepturus
ACGTCTCCTTTCGGCTTTGCGCGCCCAGCTCTTCGACCACATCGTCCACTGCATCTCCGACTTTCTGGAGTACATGGGAATGAAGGGTGTATCGCTGCCGCTCGGATTCACGTTCTCCTTCCCTTGCCAGCAGACCAACCTGGATGAGGTAACCCCAACCCAGCCGGGAGCACGCGCCTCCGGTACCCAGGGCGCGCCGACAAGCCGGAGCTCACCGGGAGCTCTACGGCCCCGCGCCAGCGACCGCGTGGCAGGGGCCCGAGTCCCCGATAGAGACCCGAGGGAGGGGGAAGGCAGGAGCTCGAAGCTGCCGGTGCTTCTGAAGAGCTCCTTTGCTCTAGATCCCTTGAGCTCTAGAGACGGCCCAGTTGAGGCATCCTCCAAGCATGAGGATCTGGCCTCCACGCGCTGGGCAGTGGCCGCCGAGGGCCGGTGGATGTGGGGCGGCTGTCCCTCCTGCCCAGCAGCCCGGGTGATTTACCGTGGGGTCTTCCCGCAACAGGGGATTCTCCTGAAGTGGACAAAAGGTTTCAAGGCAACCGGCTGTGAAGGGGAAGATGTGGTGAACCTGCTGAAGGAGGCGATTCACAGGAGAGAGGTGAGTGTCCACGTAGCTGGGAGAAGCTGGCTGCTTGCGCACACATCCCGGCTGCCTTTGGCACCTTTAATTGGCCTGTAAAGCAAATTAATGGGCTGGGCACAGGGCTAATGAGTGTCTGAATTTTAACAACCACCCTTAGTCATCACTAGAGGTTGGATTTTCAGACCCCGGAGCTAAGAGCTGGCTTCTGGCCAGGGCTGGAGCAGACGCGTCTCGCTGCGCCTTGGGAAGACACGGTGCCCGTTTCCTCAGCGCAGACCACCCAAAGCTCCTGCCCTGGGGCCCG
>NW_010513288.1:917-5417 GCF_000687285.1 Phaethon lepturus
GCCGCTGCGGTTGTGTCCTGCTGGCGGTGTCTTGAGGCCCGCGTGCCCGCTGCGGGTGCCGGGAGGACTCCCGTGCTCAGCGTAGCAAGCCGTGTCCTGCAGCAGTAACCCGAGCGATCCCATCCCTCCGCAGGAATTCGACCTGGATGTGGTGGCGGTGGTAAATGACACGGTTGGCACCATGATGACCTGTGGGTACGAAGATCCCTATTGCGAAGTTGGGCTGATAGTTGGTGAGGACCGAAACTTTCTTATGGAGTTCCTCTGCCCGCGGTCCCGACCCTGCCCCCGGGGGGTGCTCCTGGCCCCAAACGGTGTCCGAGGGCTTTTGTCTTGCGTACGCGCCCCGCTTCTCCGACAGCCCCGCTGAAAGACGCTGCTCTCTCTGCAGGCACGGGCAGCAACGCCTGCTACATGGAGGAGATGAGGAACGTGGAGCTGGTGGAAGGGGAGGAGGGCAGGATGTGCGTCAACATGGAGTGGGGGGCCTTCGGTGACAGCGGCTGCTTGGATGACATACGGACGGAGTTCGACTTGGCGGTGGATGAGCTGTCTCTCAACCCCGGGAAGCAACGGTGCGTGGTGGCTTCGGGGGGCTGGGAAGGGACCCCTGAGGGGGCCGGGTGTCCAGAAACCGTTCAGCGCTGCCCCACCAGCCTCTTGGGGGAGCATGAGGGCGTGAGGAGCCCGTGCAGCCTGCCCTAGGTCCTGCCTTGGCAGCGGGGTTGGACCAGACGGTCTTCAGAGGGACCCTCCGGCCTGTGATTCTGCGATTGGCCACGCGCCGCTGTGTCCCTCGTCCCCTGCCCTGGGGTCCCTGCTGCTGGACTCGCTCCGGGGCGTCAGGCCGGGGGGTTGTGTCACAGGCAGCTGGCAGAGCTGGCATCCCAATCCAGACCCAGCGTCTCTTCTTGTCCTGATGTCCAGCCTTGCCCTCTCCTTCCCAGGTTTGAGAAGATGATCAGCGGGATGTACCTGGGGGAGATCGTCCGAAACATCCTGATGGATTTCACCAAGCGAGGGCTGCTCTTCCGGGGACGGATCTCAGAGAGGCTGAAGACCAGAGGGATCTTTGAGACCAAGTTCCTGTCCCAGATAGAAAGGTGAGGTCCACCAGGCGGGGCGAGCACCAGCTCTGGCCGTACGGCTGCAGATCAGAGCAAGATGCAGTTTGGGGGGGGACGTTCCCAGGGCTGCTTGTGGGAGAAGTCCCAAGCGCTCCGCCTGGGGCCGGGGTGGCATAGGGTGGTGCAACGCAGGTAAGTTGGCAAAGTCCACATGGTTCTGACAGCGCTGGCGTTGAGAGACAAGGAAACTGTCCGGGGCTGGTAACGCCGACGCCTCTTGCCCTTGGACAGAGAGGGGCCACGGGTTAAATAGCCGTCACGCCCCGAGTCGACAGCTTTGTCCTGACACAGCCTCACTGGCCAGGATGTGACATCAGAGCCACATCCAGGTCTGAAAGCTGAGGTTAGAGGGGAGCAGCAGAGCCCCTCCAGTCGGAGTCACCCGAGGCGCGAGTCCCTGGGCTCTGCAGGGTGTAGGTAAGAAAGGGGAAGCCACACATCCAAATTGCTCCATCTCCTAACGCTGCCCGGCTCTCCTGTCCTCCCCAGCGACTGCCTGGCCCTGCTCCAGGTCCGCTCCATCCTCCAGCATCTTGGCCTGGAGACCACGTGTGACGACAGCATCATCGTGAAGGAGGTGTGCACGGTGGTGGCCCGGCGGGCAGCTCAGCTCTGCGGGGCCGGCATGGCAGCTGTGGTGGACAAGATAAGGGAGAACCGTGGGCTGGACTTCCTCAAGGTCACGGTTGGCGTGGATGGCACGCTCTACAAGCTGCACCCTCAGTGAGTTGCTCAGTGGTGGGCGGTGGACGGGCGGCTCTCCTCCGAGGAGGCTCACGCTGGTGCCTCTGCCCATCTCCGGCAGATGGGGTGCTAAGAGCCAGTGTGGAAAGCTTAGCAGGGTAGCTGGAGAGGGGGGGAGGTATTTTAGGGTCTCAAAGGCTGCCAGTAGCTCACTGATCAAAACTCTGTCAAGGCACAGCAAGAACCAGCTGTTCTCTAAAGGATGGGGCACCAAGACAGGCACCTCGTGCCAGCCACAGCCCAGACCCACAGAACTTTAGACTAGATATTAGGAAAAAAGTCTTCACTGAGAGAGTGGTCAAGCATTGGCACAGGCTGCCCAGGGAGGTGGTGGAGTCACCATCCCTGGAGGTGTTCAAAAAACGTGTGGCCGTGGCACTCAGGACATGGTTTAGTGGGCATGGGGGTGTTGGGTTGATGGTTGGACTTCATGATCTCTAAGGTCTTTTCCAACCTTAAAGATTCTGTGATTCTGTGAACCTGAGGCCAGGCTGAGCCAGAGATGGTGACCAGGTTCAACCAGCAGTCCAGCTCATCATGCAAAGTCATGGGGATGAGGCAGGTCTAAGCCAAGACATCAGTTCCTGATCGGGATTGGGGAGGGCCTGAGCCACGCGGAGATACCACTACAGCTGAGCTGAAGGCTGGTACTCCTAAGACAACGTTGCTCAGACGGGGACTAAAGACACAGAGCTGAGCTTAGCTAGGGCTCAGGGTGTGGGGAGGGCTCTGAAGATCTCCCCAGGCGAGGCTGGTCAGGACTATTAAGGTTTAGTAGTGCTCTCAGGGCTTGGTGGGATTAGAGAAGGGCCCAGATTTAGTCCTGAGTGAAGGGAGAGCACGATTACGTCGCGGACTCGGGCTGAAGCGTGGCGACTTAGCTCCCCGGTGCCTCGTGCCCGGCAGCTCTCTCCACCCATCTTCCTCCTGTGTCCGTAGCACCGTGTGAGACGCTGCTGAGGGCAAAGTGGCTCGTTCCTTGTGGGGCTGGCACCTTCAGCCCAAGGCAAGTTCAACAACGTCTCTTCCTTCCCGTGCCCTACAGCTTCTCCACCGTCATGCACGAAACAGTGAAGCAGTTGTCTCCGAAGTGCGAAGTGACCTTCCTCCAGTCGGAAGACGGCAGCGGCAAGGGCGCAGCGCTCATCACGGCGGTGGCCTGCCGGATCCGGGAGGCCGGCCAGCGATAGAAGGAAGGAGGTTTGCCGAAGAGCTTGGTTTCAGCAAAACAGGACGTTTCCCCACCCGGTCCCTCCCTCCCTCCGTGTACACACACACACACACACACACACACACACACACACACGTGGCCTCCCCTTGCAAGCAGACTCTTAGCTTTACTTGTTCTCTTGAGATACCACCAGTGGGACTGGAGATGCTGTGTGCTTTGTATAGAGGGTTGTCTTAGGAGTTTTGTTGCATGCCATAAAAGCGCCTGCCAAGTAAAGCTAGAAGTGTCTTTTGGCTGTCTGCCCGCACTTCCACCTGCGGCCGCTCAGACACCAGCTCTCCTCCCCACCTCTCCTAACCGCTCCCACGTCTTCCCCAACAGCAGAAAGGATAATGCTGGAATAATTAAGGCGCTGCATTGTCACTTTACAGTAACCGGTACCTATTTATGTATGTCGGAGCCGTAGCGTGTCCGTGCTGTAGAAAGCAAAGCTCTTTAAGATTGGGCTAAAGACCTCCATTAGTCTTTTACCCTGATCAAGGCTGTATTATTTCCATGAAAGTCATGGTAACTCTTAAAGCGCAGGGTGCAGAATTCCGGCGTGTCCCGAGTCTGCACCGCGAGATACCAAGTATCTCTGTTGTGAGCGATATTAAAGAACCTGCTGGATCCAAGTTGGAGGTGCCCCTCCAACTGCTCCGGCAGAGCACGTGCCTGGAAATAATTGGGGACTCAGGGTCTAATCCCATTTCCCGACCCCTCACCTAAACCGAGTGTAGAAACGTGGCATGTGTGGACGGTTGTGTTACACCCCCGAAACCACTAGCACCCCCCCCCGCCGCACGTGCGCGTGCGAGGAACCGCCGCAAGACGGGTCGGTCCCTCCCCTGCGAATGCACCCCCAGGCGTCGTGGCCGTGTGTCTACGCTTGGCGCGGTGAGTTTGGTTTGCTTTTTGTCTGTGAAATAGTTCTGCGTCTTCAGCCTTTTAGGTGGCACCTGGATTTGTACACTGTATATTTATGTTTCAAGAGATCTTACGTCTTATGTACATAGTCTCGGGGGGGTTATATGGCGTAGTTTTGACTTCACCTTTTAATGTCATTTAGGAACGGCACAGAGTACTTACTTTCTTTTTTTCTCGTGTTATTTTTTTAATTTAAAATTTTCTTGGGGTAGACTGGAGAGAGAGAGACCCAAATTCCTGAGGACGGTTGTACAAGAGGTTTGGGCATTCCGAATTTATCGCCAGAACAAAAGGGAATGCAGAAAGCCGGGGAGGTGACGCACGGGGAGCAGTGGGCCCTGCGGTGAAGCGAGCAGGGTTGGGCTGGGTTTAACCTAAGGAGAGGTTTTATTCTGCCCCCCGCCCTCCCCAGCCCGCTTCGCTCCGGAAGGTCACGTCGCTCCCTATTGCGGCGCGCGGTGACACAGCCCCGGGCTCTGCGGGGACCCGTGT
>NW_010513289.1:0-210 GCF_000687285.1 Phaethon lepturus
CGACAGTGGTTTGAGACGGCTCCCTGCAGCGATGCTTTCGGCTGAGACCTCGGGAGAGCGGAGGAGCGCTGGGAGCGTGTGCGCGGGGTGCTCGCAGCCGGGAGTGCCGGCCCAGGGGTTTGCTGCAGCATCCTTCCCAGCAGGTAGGGGAGGGACGCAGGCGGAGTTGCGAGGTGAGCCGTGGGTACCGGGGCAGCGGTCCGGGGGTAC
>NW_010513289.1:241-5836 GCF_000687285.1 Phaethon lepturus
GCAGCGTTCCGGGGGTACCTGCTCGCTGTTGATGCCGGTGGAGCCAGAGGAGATAGAAGCGAGACTGATCCCAGCCTGGCAGCTGGGGGTCCTGGTCTGCAGCAAGCGCAGGGTTATTAAGTCCAGATGACACTGTGTGAGAGTGGAGTATTTTGTCAGAAGCGACAATTGCTCAGGAGCCAGCATCGCCTGGGTCCTCCAGATGACCTCGTCCCAGGTAGCTCTGCTCGGGATCCTTTTTTATTACAGAAGTGGAGTTAGTGTCTGATGATGTCACGCTCAGGGGGAGGGAAATAAAAAAAAAAAGATAGATTGCAGTCCTAACGCAAGGAGGATGCAGCAAACCACAGAGAGGGTCCTCTCGCTTAAGGAAGACAAGGCAAAAGGCAGAGCCCCTAGGAGGGTCTCTCTCTCCCTCCTGCGTCAAACAGGAAGACCCTTTGCCTTCTGTAAACGGAGCTGGCTGTGTAATGCATTATACATCGCGAGGTTAGACCTCTTCTGATTTCTTAAGGGAAAGGCTATTCTATTTCTCAAGCGGGTGCCAGCGGGGATGCTGGAAGAGCGCGTAGAGACGGCGCGTCCTCGGTCCCGCACCGACACCCACCCGCACGGTCAGCTGCAGGCTGGGAACTTGGCGAGGAGCAGAGGACCAAATCTGGAGCCAATGCAGGGGGAGAGGAGCAGCCTCAGCTTTTTTAGCAAGTGAATGGGGAGGGGGAGGAGGGTAGTATGAGCAGTGATGTCATTTTTAACTAGTTCCTCGCAGAGCCGGGGAGTGAAGTTAGAGGAAAAACCTGCAGTCTCAGAATGGCTCTCAGCCTTGACTGGAGACTCTAAATGACTGAGGGTCCCCACAATGGTAATTCATTTTCTTTCCTATGCAGAACTGTTCTGGTAGACCTTGTATTTTGGATCAAGCAGAGGGCATTTCTTCTCTCTCTCTCTCTCTCTCTGTATGCTTTGAGTTTTTGACTTAAGCTTTTGCCTCCGGTTTGTTAAATACCTTGCAGGTTATTTGAAGTTTTGCCTGGGTAGTTTGCGAATTTGTCTCTGGTGTGGGAATCCATGTCATTACAGGAGAGAGTTTAGCATGCAGCATTTCTGCTACTCGTCAGGAAGGGAGATGCAGAGGTTGCCAAGCACACAGCTTTCTGCACGGGAAATGTACTTTTAAAATCACAGGTGGAAAGAAAGGGACTCGGCTGGCATTTGTTGCTGTAAGGGGCGGCATTTGATGTTGCTTGTAAGAGGCAGAAAGACTTCTGGTCAACTATACAGATAGAAATTAATCTTGATCTGGTGACAATTTCTTTGCTTTTGATTGCCAGGTTTTTATTATGAGCATTTTAATTCTAGTGGAACTGAATGGAAAATGTCAACATGAGAGGTTCTGGCTGTTTGAGGCAGTATATGCATATATATTTCTTCATGGCGTGCATTAACCACTTGCGTACTGCTCCCTCCACTGCGCTTGCCCTATTGCTGTCTTGCATAGCAATCGGTGGGTTGCCAGGCTGTGCCGTGGGCAGTCGGCAGCACAGAGGGTTATGCTGCTTGCCGGTTCCTGGAATCAGCAGCAGCAGCAGTCAAGGCATTTTTAGAGAAATGAGGTCGTCGGGACAGGTCCATCAAGGGTAAAGTGGCTTGGCCAAAGTGGCAGGCAGGGAAGAGCATCCCCACTTTATATTTCCAAGTGTTCAGGTACTGGTATCACCGGTGCAGTTTGGGTTTATGCTTCTTGTGATGCTGCTTGGTCCAAAGGCAGAGGCTGTAATGCCGAGAGTCCAGCCGGCTGTGGAAGGCTCATAACATTCCCCTTTGCCAATGGTGAGACTTGCTTGTCTTCTCACCCAGGAGAACATCTGAGATAGATAGCTGAGGAAGCCAGACCTTAGTTTGGCTTACTGGGAGCTTGGGACACGCATGTGATAGCCGAATACCTTCTGCTGTAGCCTATCATGGCAACTGTGAGCTCAACTGTGAGCTCTCCCAAATGGGAGATCTGGGCTCGAGAATGACAGAGGCAGAAGAGAAATGAGGACATCGTGATACCTTCTGAATACGAAATGTTTCTACAGGACGTTCCTGCTAATGATAAAGACTTGGGGAATACGTTGCTCCCCTTGAGAAAGCTCTCAATAAAGTGTACCTGGAAGGAATAAGCCTCTTTTTTACCAGCTGCCGTGACGATGCTGGCAGCCGTCACAGGGGCCGTTTTCAATTCCTACCCCTGCAACATGCCATGGTGCAGAGGGAGAGTAAATCTGGTAACCTCTTTTTTCTGCCAGTCCTCCCAACATTAACCTTAATGTTGGAATATGTAGCTCGGAGCCAAAAGCCAGGCTTTCAAAATGAGGTGTTTGTATCAGCGTGGTTTTCAGCCAGATGTATGCTTGCCTTCACTCATAGTGCTGATGGGGGGGTAGTGTGCCTGGCAGGTGGAGGGAATGCATAGGAGGCTGTGCTGAAGTAGTCACCGTGGCGTATGGAAGCTTTCCATCTCTTTAGCACTAGGCTGAATCTGTCGACAGGCAACTTCGTTTTCCTCCGCTTTTAGCGTGGCACCCTTCACCAGCAGGAAATTAATGCATTTTAAAAAGGAGGGCAAAGAACTCTGCATCTGGAGTAAGCATCGCTTCATCCTTCTCCTTTGGGGGCTCCAATATTCCCCCTGCCCCCTGCCTGGAGTGTTCCAGGGCACTAGCTCTGGCTTGTTTGTCTCAGCTCAGTTCATCTGAGGTCAGCAATTGCAAATTCACGGCACTAGAGATGGAGTCCACTACTCAAAGAAGAGGGGAGCTGGATGTGACTGCAGCCCATGCGCCCGCTTCTGCAGCCTTCCCCCTTAGGAACCAGCTGACTTTGCAGCAGGGAAGGTTAGGAAGACCTTTCCAAGCGCAAAGAGAAATAAAGCACTGACACGTGCTTTACGTGCTACGGACCTTATGCAATGTCCTTCTTTTAGGCTTTTTAAGAACAAGTAAGAATAAAGTTGGGGTGGACTAGAAATGCTTGGTCCACTTTAGAGCCATGGAATTACACTTGGCTTTGCATTTTGGCATTTTTAGGACAGGTTTGGTCACACATCAGTCAAAATTCACTATAGGAAGCATCTTCTGTGCCTGGGAGTGAGTGTCTTATTTGCTGTTTATAGCATTTTAGCTGTGTTTCAGGGTTGAAAAAGTCATGGACCAGACAGTTCTCTCATGGTTCCCTCCTGCCCTCCATTTCTACTGCAGTATGATGTAGCCTCACTGAAATCTTATCACCAAGGGGACAAGAATGGTTCAGTGACTGCAAAGGTTGCAATATCTCTCTGGACTTCAGTGAGTTTTGGGTCTTACAGTTAGTTGGCAACTGTGTTTGCTTACACCGGACTCTGGTCAATACTGCACTTGGTTTGGAGTGGCCTCTTGGAGAGGGCTGGGGCAGTGGACTGTGAAGGGAACGGACTTCACTTGAGTGATGTAGTTGACCGCTGCCCATGAGGAAGCACATTTTTCCTACTGTAACTCTGACACAGTATGACTTTCAATCTACAGTGTAATCCTTCTGTACGCTTATGTGGTAGAACTTACCTAGTTGTTCTCACCTTGCATGGTCTTCTCAGGGGAGGACAACGTAAGCTCCATGGGAGTGAATTCAAGCTAACAGGTGTGTCTAAGAGGTATTCTGTGGTGCATGCAATGGTCATCAAAATTACAGAAGCAGGTAACAAAGAGAACTGAAGCTGAGTACCCAAAGCCCCCCCCCAGGAGGTGAGGAAATCACTTTAAAGGAATGAGATCAAGTCTGCCCTAGGAAAGGATCCTTATCCTGCCCTAGGAAAGGGCTGCAGAGAAAGTGCAGATAACTCACTGGAGGCAGGGGGTGGAGGAAAAGAATTTCCCAGTCCCAAATTTAGCAATGAGTTCAACTCTGTGCATGTGACCAAGAAGCACTAAGGTCAAGCATCTAATTGCATTTATGCTATTGCCATCCAAGTAATTATCTTTTCCCCCGGCATTTCAACAGGGTAAAACTGAAGTGGGTTTGGACTGCTGTAGTCTATTAAGTCAGAAACTAGGTAACCTTCATGGCTTGCCTGCTGGGCTATCTCTTCTCCTTTGGGCTCTGTTGGTAGAGCAGGCAGTGGTTATATTCCTCTGGGATACTTTTTTTAGGCTACACGTTTAAGTTCGGAAAAACCTTGGTAATCATATAAATTCTTGGAAAATGGAAGAGTACCTCCCCACCCAGCAGTATGTCTTTGGTAATAATGCTGGACTGAAGTGATGGGATTTCCAACTGTATCCTCATACGACTGTAGGTAGAGGTTGGTTCTGCATCTGCTGCAGATGGGAGTGGGATCGAATATGATATATCACTATAAAAGATGTTGGCTCACATAGGCACGTAAGTGAAGTAACAGCTATTTTGTGCCCTATGGAGTGGGCAGACACAACCTGTTTAGGTGATGGCAGCCTATATAGATAGGACTCTGCTACCATTGCTGGAAAACAGCAACCCTTTCATTCAGCCTCATAACAGCCAGCCAAGCTCTTAATGCCAGAAAATCTTACTGGAATGAATCAACCACAAAGGCTGTTCTTAAGAGTGCTTTTAAAAGCTGACAGTTAGGTTTAAGATGAACACTAGCACATTCTGCTGAAATCTGAAGCCATTTTGTGACCCTTGCATCTTGAGAGCCCTCTGGATACAACTATAAAACACTGCTGTTTTCTGCCAGAGTTTGAAGGGGTGAAAAAGGAGTGGGAGAAGAGGCGAGTTCTGCACAATGTCCTCTTGTTGTTTCAGGAAGGAACAGTGTTTTCTTGCAGGTTTGCACAGCACTGCTGCACATCACTCACCTCGTAATGGTAATAGCATATAATCTTCATAATAGTCATAATCTTTGTGTGCGGCTGCAGATTTCAAATTCCTCCTTGTTTTTAGTGCAAATTTCATTTGATGGGATCAGGAGGCTGGGTTTTCTTGTCTCTGCCTATTTACCCCTACGTAACCTCACTGCTAGCTATCAGCCCAACTTTTGATAAGGGGAAAGGTGACGCGCCAATGTCAGAATATGCAGATTCATGTTTCACAGTTGTACCTCAGCTCTCGTGTACCTGACGATTTTAATTTTTTTTGGCACAGCACAGGCAATCAAAATTTATCTTCCAAATTAAGACTGTAATTATATTTTGATAAAGATCTGGCAATTCAGTGAGAATGAAATTTTAAGGGTTGCCGGGATACAGATGACTCTGGGTTATGGGGAAGCGTTTGCATGTGGAATACTAATAAGCCAAGGTTGTTCGGCGTCCTTATCTAGACTTTTCCAATAGCGTCTGATAACACAGGCAATCAAGTGCTTGTTTCTTTGCTATTATTCTGGCAAAGTGATTAAAGATACAGGCTGCCTTTTATGAGTGAAAAGGCGACACGCTTGACACGGAGCAACACAGATATGTCCCCCTGTTTGATAGACCAGAGAAGCGGGGGAATAGAGTGCTGACCATGCCCACGCTATTGAGCCCACCAAAAAAAACCTTCCCTGAGGCATCCCTGGCTCTCAGGGAGGCCAGGGAGCCTTTGCAGGAGGAGCGAGCC